>NC_133658.1:676748990-677026987 GCF_037893015.1 Macrotis lagotis
GTTTTTTTCTCTGGATGTAGATGAGTCTTTTGAAATTGTTTTGGACCATTGTATTGGTGAGAAGAGCTAAGTCTGTCATGGTTGATCATCAAACAATGTTCTGCTCACTTCACTCAGCATTAGGTTATATAAGTCTTCTCAGGGTTTTCTGAAATTTGCTTACTCATCATTTTCATGTTTTTTATTTTTGTTTTTTGGTGGGGCAATGGGGTTAATTGACTTACTTAAGGTCACATAGCTAGTAAATATCAAGTATTTGAGGTTGGATTTGAATTCAGCTCCTCCTGACTCCAGGGCTGTGCTCTATCCACTATGCCACCTAGCTGCCTGCCTCATCATTTCTTATAGCACAATAGTATCCCATTACATTCATATACCACAGCTAGTTCAGATATTCCCCATTTGATAGGCATTCCCTCAATTTCCAACTCTTTGCCAACACAAAAAGATGCTACAAATATTTGTGTACTTGTAGTTTCCTTCACCTTTTTTTATACTCTTTTTAGCATAGACCTAGTAGTGGTATTGCTGAGTCAAAGGATATGCAGTTTGATTGCCCATGGGACATAGTTTCAAATTGACTAGCATTATTTTGAATCCAATATGTTTTCTTGGTACAATACTAAATTGATGCAGACAATTCATCCTCAATTTTTCTTTCATATTAGCTAAAAGAGACCATTCAATCCAGCAACTTTGACTCATAATGGAATTGAAGTCTCGTAAACAGCATCTCTCCCAAGTCCAACTTAGGTTGATTGAGTTTCCTGTTAATTCACATTGGTTCTTCCTTCTTCATTGGGATTTCTTACCTTTTGTCTTTAGAATCTAACTGTTGAGGATTCTTTTTTGAATGTTTTGGAAATTTTCCTTAATTCTAGAAGTAGAGGAGATGCTATTCTTGATTTTCCTCTTATTTTTATTTAAATCCTAGGTTGGATTGCTCATTTCCTACAAATAGTCTCAAAATTTCTATTTGAACAAGCAGTTCTTCCATTTTGGTCCAATATATCAGGAAATTATCATTAAAGGAAGCCAGAAAACTTAAATCGGCATACGTGCATCTGTGTTTGTGTGTGTGAGAGAGATCACCACCTTACCATTGTAGCTCAGTATCAGACTTATACATTCCCCCCTGTCAGTTTCTTCCTTTTGTCCATATGTTCCTCTAGTAGAGCCACACTCCAGTGATAGTGTGGTCCTATCTTTCTTTCCATTGATCTTTACCCAGATGCTCTTCACCATGTGTCCCTCCTCTGGTTACTAAATTTTTTTTTACTTAAATATACTTGCTCAGTATGCAGTGTTAATTCTGCAACCTCACTCCTCACCCTACTATATTGTTCCTGCCAAAAATATGTTTACCAATTACTCCTGACCAAAACTTGGCATTAATAGTATTTAAGAATATCTATTTTATCTTTCATTCTCTCTCCATATGTTATATGTTTGTATATAGATATCTGAGGCCATCCCTAGATTTGATTGCTGTGAATTATAAAGTGCTTCTAGTGTTTTTTCTGCATAATGTATAATTAATGTATCTTAGATATATTTAAGTCATTTATCTACTTGGGCCATTTGTCTGGTTTCCTAGCCTAAAATCTTTTTGATTAGATTTGTAATACTTTCTGATATATAACCATTTTTTCCTTTCAAGTTAAAAATTGTTTGGATGTATCTAATTATATTTTTAATTTTTAAAAATAGCTCTTTTCATATGCTCTAATTTTACTTCAAATGGCATATAGTCTTCATTTGGGCAGCAAGGTGACTCAATGCTGGACTGGGAAGTGAGGAACACTCATCTTCCTGAGTTTTAAGTATGACCTCAGACACTTAAAATTTATGTGACTCTGGGTAAGACACCTAACCCCATTTGCCTCAATTCCTCATCTGGAGAAGGAAATGGCAAACCACTCAACTATAGTGATTCAAATAAGGTCATGAAAAGTCAGAAATGACTGAAATGATTGAATGACATCAGTTTTCATTAAAAGTACCTAGCAAAGAATTAATCATTTCTATATATTAAACCAAGAAATCAAGTCCTGTTTTCAGAGCAAGTTCTTTCTCATATTTCCCTTTCTCTTTGAACACCCTTGTTTTTAGTAGACCTGTGTTGAAAATACTACCTATATGCATTGGGTCTTAAGTTTCTTGTCCAGAATTTCAAGATCCTTAGCATTGTTTCTTAGATTTCTTCCAGCTATGTCTGTCGTCTGATGACTTCCCAGAATTAGATTGTAATCATCAGGTTTGACAAATTTGCACAGTTTTTCTGCTTGGTCCTGGGTTGTTGGAAGATAACATGTGTCAATTAATGACATAGCAATAACTAGCTGCCTCATTTTTCCTAGTCACCAGAGTCACCAAACACTATTACATTTTTCTTCCCTTAGCTCTATCAAAGCCTATTTAAATGTTTAAAATTATTATTTATTAATTAATATAATGGGTATATATTAATAATTTGTATTAACTGATATATATAAATATTATTCAAAATTTAATATAATAGTACAGATTGCTAAATATGGGTTTAATATTTTTAAATTAATGTCAATTCATAAAATACATCATTTTCTAGTTATTCCTTCAGTTTCTATTTGAATTCTTTCTTCTTTTATTTTTTTCTTACCTGATCATAATTATTCTGTGCTCCAGTCTATTTATGTTTTCCTTCATTTAGCCTTATTTAATAAATATCTTTTCAGATTTTTATACTTTTTTGTTGTATAGTCCACTAAATTAAAACACTATAATTTATTCAAACAAGTCTCTATTGTTACAAATATAGGCGATTTCCAGTATTTTTTAATGACAAAGGGTTTCTATGGAGTTTTTATAGATAACTTTTTTTGTTTGCTTTTAAACATGTTGGGGGAGGGCATTTCCCCAAATAATTAAAGCAAGCTTGATTACTCTTCCCAAAGATTATACAAGTTTGTAATTTTATGAGCAGTGAATGAATGTAGCTGTTTACAACCTTGTCGACTTTGAATTTCATTCCTGAGATGTTAAGTTGAAGAAATTCTCTGGGAGGATTGCTTGATGTTTTTGGTCCTGGCTTTTTGTATAAGAAAGTATCAAGATTGTGCAAAATGATAGTTAATCTCACTTCTTAGCTAAACTATTCCAGTTCATTTGGACCAACTAATTAGTTACTTTGTCTCATCTGTATGATGGATATAAGGCTCAGCTATTTAGTTACTATGTTAAATCTATCTAAGGGCTTTAAGCACTTCCTTGGTTTGAGGACACCTTCCACACAGAGTACTTAATTAAAATATACGATAAAGTTTTAATCTTTATTTGAATAAAATTTGCAAATTTTTTGGACATTCCATGGTATAGAATTATTTCACAGTAATATCTTATTTTCCATTTTAAAAATTCACATAATTTTAAAAAATAGAAGTTTAGTAAAAAGGAGTGATTGTGAAAGCTAGTTAAAAGAGCAATTAATTATCCCTAAAAGGTTGAGAATCACTGTTCATTTTACATTAATGATCAAATAATTAAGAAAACAACCTATTCTTGTTGTTTTCTAAAAGCCATTTACCAAGAAACTATGACATTGTATTGCCTTTCAGTTAAAATACTTAAGTGAAAAACTTGGGAGTGAAAACTTCGAGGCTTTTTTTTAATGGGATAAGTCATAGGAAGCCTTAAATTGCATAGGTGAGATGTCTGGTGACCCTGGTTCTTTGAATGGAAGATTCCAACCTATAATTTGTACTCTTTTCAAATGCTTTAGACACTTTCCCTGGGAGAATGAGGCCAGAGAGGCAGCCATATTAGATTTTTAAAAAGTCAAAATTGCATGTGTGCGTGTGAGTGTGGAGAGTAAATGTCATTATTGCAGAATTTTAGTTTGTTTTTTAGTTAAAGGAAATATGCTAGTATTTTGTGATAAAGTTTCCAAAATGATCCCATTTTTTAGGTTCCTTTCAACTTATTTTGTAATATCTAACTGTACATTTTTTTAATAGTCTCTTTCAGATGCTCTAATTTCACTTCAGATGGTATATCCTCGAAGAAATCTCTCAGCTGACCAATGGAGAAATGCACAGTTATTGAGCCTTATTAGTGCACCCAGTACAATGCTTAATCCTGCACAATCTGACACAGTACGATTCTCTTTTTTCTCATGAAAAAATATTAGAATATTACTATATCAAATCAATATATAATATGAACAGTTAAAAATTGTAATGTGTGGAAAGATGATGTGTTCTTAAATTCATTTCTGTTCCAAGTACCATTTGAATATATTTAAAATTTAATTCATCAAATCATATACAATTCTTATTTCTAGAATTCATTTACAAATTATTACATTTTTATTTTATAAACTTCATAAATTCTAGTTAGAATAAAATGGTAAATTTCCATTGCTTATTCTTAGATTATTTTTTATATCTTGAGATGCCATAGACTCCAAACTTGCTTTGTGAATTTTGAAAATGTCTGCTTTTATAAAAAAAAATTTGCTTAGAAATTACACGGGATTAGTATTTTAGAGGAGATGTAAAATTAGCCTTTGTCTGTCTTAGAATAGAAAGTAGCCCTGGAAGCTGGAAGTTTTAGATATGAATACTTAAATTGTGGAACACAATTTCTGTTTTTGGATAATATCAGATCAAAATAAGTAGATTTAGCATTTTAAAACAATTCATGACAAGAGAGAAAAGAGGAATAACATTTTATTTGAGTTGACTTTTGCCACAAATTTAATATTTTTCTATTTTTGAAGATGCCTTGTGAATACCTCTCTTTGGATGCCATGGAAAAATGGATAATCTGTAAGTAATCTCTAAAATTTATTATTCTGAGGATCTTTAGTTTATCATATATCCTTCATAGAGCCATGCTCTAAAATATACTCATTTAAAAGTTTTTGTTTACTTGGAGTTCAATTATGAATTTCTTGAATAAGATAAAAGCACTTCATTATGGTCTTATGAATAAAATTTACCACGCTAATATACATATCATGAAATACATGTGAAGAGACATACTGATGGAGAGTCACTAGCCCCAGAGCTAAAAATACTAGGGTTTTCAAATCCTATCTCTGACATATATTGGATATATCATTTTCATCTGGTAACTTTGTTTTTTCAGTCAGTCATTCAGCATTTACCACATGCTTATTACTATATTATACATGGTTCTAAGCACTGGGAATTCAAACAAAGGGAAAAACAATCCTTGTTCCAAGGCAAGGGGCTTATAATTAACATGAGAGACAGTATGCAAAAAATTATGTACAAATGAGTTACATACATGATAATTTGAGGGAAGGTACTAGATTAAGGGAGGGAGACAGGCTACCTGTAAAAGATGAGACATTGATTGAGACTTGAAAGAAACCATAGAAGTTAGGAGGTGGAGAGGAGAGAATCCTAGGCAGGAGAGATAGTGAAAATGTCTAGATTTGGAAAATCAAGTCACATGTTTTAGGAAACACTAAAGGATTCTATGTTAACTGAGTCAGAGCTTATATGAAGGGGAAATAAATGTAAAACTGGAAAACTTGGAGGGAGCCAAGTAATGGAGGACTTTAGCCAGATAGAATTCTACATTTGATCCTGAAGGTAATAGGGAGTAACTGGAGTTGATTGAATAGAGTGGGTGGAGGGACCATGATCAAACCTATGCTTTATAGGACAATCAATTTGACATCCCAATGGAGAATGGATCTAAGTGGGAAGCGATTTGAGGTAGAGGCTATTGCAAGTTATTGCAGTGCCTTAGGTGTGAAGTAATGAGATCCTGAACCAAGGATGTGTTTCAGTGTCAGAGGAAAGAAGGAGCTATATGCCAGAGATATTGCTAAGGTAATTACGTAATAAGGAATTAAGTCATTGAATATGGTTAGGGGGAGAGTTGAGAATGATGCCTAGGTTGTAAGCCTGCATGACCAGTAGAGTGATGCCCTTGATAGATTAGGAAGAAGGGAGCATTTTGAAGGAAAGATAATGAATTCAGTTTTGAACAGATTGCATTTAAGATTTCTATTCGAATTCAGTTTAAGATGTCTAATAGGCATTTGGAGACACAAGATTGGAAGTCAAGGCAGAAGTTAGGGTAGAATAAGCAGATGTGAGAGTTGTTTAGAGATAATAATTGAAACCATGGGAGCTAATGAGATCACCAATTGAAATAGCATTGAGTGAAAAGAGAAGACAATCTAGTATCAGAGTTCTGTGGGTTGCCCTTGGTTAGAGAGTGTGATCTAGATGAAGATGTATCAAAGGATTCTGAGGAGAGATTAGGAGGAGGACAGGGGAAAGCAGACATATATAGAAAAAAGAGAGAATCAAGAAGAGGATGATTAGCAATGTCAAATGTTGCAGAATGACCAAAGATGAGATTCAAAATCTTGTCATTTACATTTAGTAATAAGAGGTCATAAGACAACTTGACACCAACTGATGACACTAGGCAAGTAAGTACTTTACCCCAGTTTGCTTTGAGTCCTTCCCCCTGCCCCCCCCAAAAAAAAAGGAAGAAAAAAGAGACCTCATAAGAAACTTCAGAATGAGTAATGGGTTGAATGACAACATGGTTTGAAGCCAGCGCCATCTAGCTGGTTGAATGATGCAGTATATAAGCTTAGAATTGAATAAATTTCTCTGAATCACCTGTTATAGATCTGACTTTACAATCTATCCAGAATTGAAATGCTTTCTTCTTTCCATGTAAGTAGTAGAAAGCTGGACCTTGGCTTTTTTAATATTATAAAGCAAATAGCAAAAATTATTGTGGTATCCCAATCTGACAGTATTATTATTACAAAATGAAATAGCATATAATTTAAAGCTGTGGAGTTTATGATTTGCTGCTTGTCTTTTTTAAGAGCTGTTATTATAATCCTAGAATCTGATTGGCCCAGATTTTTATACTTGTATTGCCTTTCTTTATATTTAAAGTTGGCTTTATTTTGTGCCATGGAATCCTGAATACTGATACTACAGCATTGAACCTTTGGAAGCTAGCTCTTCAAAGTAGTTCTTGCCTCTCTCTCTTTCGGGATGAAGTTTTTCACATTCATAAGGCTGCTGAAGATTTGTTTGTAAACATAAGAGGGTATGGTCTCATCTTTCTTGTCTCTTTTATATGATCATTGTTATTTTAATATCTAAATTGCATAATTTTAAAATAGATAATATAGAACAACTCATTAATTTTTTGTAGCAGAAACAGAAAGCTTAAATTAGAATAAAATCAATCTCTTTCCAACATTTTAAATATGGTTTGTGTGAAACAGAATGAAGGCCTTTAATCACTCTTTGTATGGATATATTTTTTCCCTTTCTTGCAGTTATCATTTTAGGGTAGCAGCATTTGTTTTGATTGTTGGAATAGTTAATCTTTACTCTTCTATTTACTATATTATTTAGAGTCTTAAAACTTTTAAGTTTTAAGCTGTGCTTTCTAAGTAGGCAACTTTAAAAAAAACTAGTAGAGAGATCACTGAAGAAAACATGTTCTATATTAAACATTTCTCCAATCTATGATTGTTATTTAAAACAGTTGATTTCATGTCTTCTTTAATTTAATAAATTTATTTTCATTTTTTACACTTAGATTTTCTTTCACCAGGAAACTATGAAATATCTTGAAGTCAAATAGAAATATATAGAGAGTTGAGAGGAAATTAACTTTGAAACCAGGACCTTCTACTTGGGATTGCCTATATTAATAAAAATACTGCTTTAGTTATATAATTAACTTTAAAATTGTTTTATAAAATTATTAATTTTGCACTTATAAATACCTAAGTATTTAAATATTGACAGAATCAAATATAAAATTTATGATATTTTTATGAATCCTATAGACTCCATTTGAGAATATTTTTTAATGAATAAAATAAAATATTAAAAGAGGTTACTGAAATATGGTTATCACTATTTTTTTAAAATAAGCTTACCTATCTAAGGTTACGAATCTGTCCTAGAAGATTGAGAATCTTGAAATTGCCATCAGCAGTGCCTACAGTACTTGCATTTGCAGTCACATTTGACATTTTAGTGAAAATCTGAAAGCATAGTGTCAGTGCAGATAATGATGTATAATGAATAATGCTGTCTCTGTGACAAAAAAATATTTTATCTGATGACAGAAAATCAACAGTTCACCTCGTTTTTTAATAGCAATGTCAACCTTTCCTTTTTATTTAAGAATCTATATTGTTAAAGTTGTTCCCTTTATTTAAAAATTTTATAATTGAATTACTTTAAAAATCTCAGTTTGTAAGGTAATTATTCTGGTGGAATAGTTTTCTGGTGGAGGTTTAGATAAACTACAAATTTTGGAGTATATTATTTAGAAATTGCATGTATTTTTCTAAGTCTTTTTGATCAATTTGGGAAGTTGACTATTTTTGCTTTAGTTTATTGTTTCTATAAATCCTAAACTTTCCCAACTTATGCTTCTGAAGTGACTACACATTCTATTAGCATTTATATTTTCTATTGAGTTTTATATCAGATGTGTTTTTTAGAGATTGGTTGTAGTTATTAATCTATTAATGCTAATTGCTGTCAGCTTAATTTAATAGCATATATAATGTAATCAGCTAATAAGGTTAATCTTATGAAGGATTTCTAAAATATTTTTTCTTATTCACTTTAAATTTTCATTTCTGATCTTTTAAAAACTCAGATTTATAATAATCTGCTACTGTGGGAAATATAATTTACTACTATGGTCAAGAAAAATAAGTTTTTTGATAGAGATTCATCATAGAATTCCTTTTTAAGTTGAAATTTATTTATGTTAAAATTTAATTATATAAGAATTTGACAAGTATTTTCAGGTTGAAAGAGATGAGTTACAATCCTATGACTTAACAACTGTAAGAAAATAGTATTTCTACAGTAGAGATAAGAAATAAGATTTGACTGTTGTTTAAATGATGGTATGTGAGACTTTTTAGAATAATAGGCATGTATATTATAAAAATGGGTAGGTAAATTAACTTTATATGTGAAAAATAATTCCTCAGTATATAAACCACTATTTTTTTTAATATATAAATGATAGTATGCTTTGGTTACTAGTGAACAAAATAGTTATGCTTTATATTTCAACAAAAGTTCTATGTGCCTAGGTATCATCCTCAGTGCTAGGGAAAAAGAAGTAGAGTTTACAATCTAATAGGCAAGGCAACATAGGAAATAGACATATTCAAGATAAATCTAGGGGTGGCTAGGTGCACTGTCCTTGGAGTCGGGAGTACCCCAATTCAAACCGGCTTCAGACACTTAATAATTATCTAGCCTTGTGGCCTTGGGCAAGCCACTTAACCCCATTGCCTTGGAAAAACTAAAAAAGAAAAAAAAAGATAAATTCAGAGTACATGGAAAGTAACAATTTAAGCTTAGCCCTTGAGTTTATGCCACATTACAGAGCTTGAACTAGTCCTCTTATTTGAGTATTGGGTTTTACTATATGCTAGAGTCCCCTTTAACATTCAGCAAATATTTGCAACAAATAACATTTTTAACTCATTCTTAATTATTTTAGAATTCCTATTTTGAGCATTTTAAAAACTTGGTTTTAGGAGCTAATGTGAAAGGGATTAGAAAAGTCTCACAGTTGAATTCATAACTAACAAAAGTGAAGATGAAGTAGTATAATGATGTTAGTTGGAGATTTGATTTTGCTATCATTTAATTGAAGTGAAAAAATTTCCTCTGGACCCTGAGCCTGAATGTTTCTTAGCATTGATTTTACCAAGTTTAGGTTGTCATTGATGTAATTGCTAACACTAACATTTCTGATGCCTTTTTTTTTTAACATGTAGGTACAACAAACGTATTAATGACATAAGAGAGTGCAAAGAAGCAGCTGTATCCCATGCGTAAGTGTTTTTATAGCTTTCATTTTTGTGTAGTTTTTTTTCATCAAGGATTATTCAGTGCCTTTTTAAATAACTGCTTTTTTGTTGAAACCTTTTATTGATTTTTATTGAAATGTATACATTGTAATATATACACAGTATGAAGTGCTATTTGGAGGAAGGAAAATTATTTATGACTCATAATTTTGATAATCTAAGTATTTTAAAGTACTTTAAAGTAAAAAGAACTTGGAAAATTTGAAATTTTAATACAAAGTTAACATTTCAGATTTGGCAGCTTCTGGCAATCCTTCCCATAAAGACCAATTTTTCAGTGGCATTTAGATACTTAACCAATAGGTTCTGTTTTCTTCTATGTTTTTGTGAAGATCAAATGAGATCTTTAATTTTTTTTTGTTTTTTTTTTTAAAGCTCTTAGTTCATTGCCTAGCGTATAGTAGTAATCTCTATATAAATGTTGGCGATTATTGTAATGTTGATGATATATAAAATAATTATACAGAAAATAAGTTGTTGGGGCTAGATTAGTGGGGAAAGACTTCATGAAGTAGAATAGTAATTGAAATAGGATTTGAGAGAGGAGAATTCATTTAATGTTGAAAATATACAGGGAAGACTGGGGAGGAGGAAAAGAATGAATAGAGCTAGAAATGTCTGTAATCTTAGAAGTGAAATCAGTATTTAAACATTAAAAATTTAGGTAATTAATATTATTTGGAAAGCTGTGTGATTATGGATCCTGATCAACATTTTGGAAGAATTGTTCTTGATTTTGATTTAGCAGAATTAAAAACAGAATATTTTAAAGGATGGTACTTCAGAAATCTTATGGCATCTAAATGACTGAATAGACAGAGAAGGAACCTGGAGTCAGCCTGAGTTCAAATGTTCAGACACTTACTAGCTTTGTGACCTTGGGCAAGTAACTTAACTTTTGTTTGCCTTGATCCACTGGAGATGAAAATGCCAAACCACTCCAGCATCTTTGTGAAGAAAATCTCATGATTAAGCACTAGTGATATATGGTTCATGAGATCACACACGTCTGAACAACTTCAGAATTTCAGAAGCCATCTAGTTTGTTCAGTTCTTAAATAAATTGACCAATTGATGAAGCAATGCTTTATTTTATGATTACCATGTTTTTCCCCAGATGGCATCTACACTCTCCTTTAATAGTGTCAAACTCTCTGGCCTTTCTTTGAAAATTAGGCATTGACTCTTCATTCTTATGATTCTTCTTTAGTTCTTCACAATCTTTTTTAAAAAAATTAGTAGCATTCACTAATTTTTTAAAAAAAATTCATTTTTTCAACTACATGCAATGTTAGTTTTTAACAATCATTTTTTTTTGCAAGGTTTTGAGTTTTACATTTTCCTCCCTCCTTCTGTTCTCACCCCCCCTGACAGGAAGCAATCTAATATGGACTATACGTGTATAACTATGCTAAACATAGATCCATATAAATTATGTTGTGAAAGAAGAATCAAATCAAAATAGGGAAAAACATGTTAGAGAGAAGAAAAACAATACATGAGAGAACTTTTAAAAATTGAAGATAGTAAGCTTTGGTCTGCATTTAAACTCCACAGTTCCTTCTCTGGATAGAGATAGCATTTTCTAAAATAAGTCTTTTAGAAATGTCTTTGATTACTGTACTACTGAAATGAATAAATCTATTATAGTTGATCATCACCCATTGTTGTTGTTAGTATGCGTGATATTCTCTGGTTATGCTCATTTCACTCTGAATTACAAGTCTTCATAGGCTATTCTGAAGTCCTGAACCTCATGATTTCTTATCATATTTATATATCACAATAAGCCATTCTCTAATTGATGGATATCCCTGAATTTCCAATTCTTTGCCACCTCAAAGAGAACTGCTATAAATGTTTTTATGCATGTGGATTTTTTTACCCTTTTTTGGTAAACTTTTCTGGATACAGACAGACCTAGTAGTGGCATTGCTAGATTAAAGTTTCTGCACAGTTTTATTATTCCAGGTTGCTCTCCAGAAAGTTTGGATCAGTTCACAACTCCAACAATGCAGTATTATCCCAGTTTTCCCACATCTCCTTCAATGATGATTATTTTCCTTTTTAGTCATATTGGCTAATCTGATAGGTATGAGATGGTACCTCAGAGTTGTTTTAATTTGCATTTCTCAGATCAATAAAGTTTTAGAACATTTTTCATATGACTAGAGATGGGTTTAATTTCTTCATTTGAGAATTGCCTTTTCTTGTCCTTTGACCATTTATCAATTGGGGAATGACTTGTATTCTTATAATTTGACTCATTTGTATGCATCCTTTCACTAATTGTAAATATTGTTTCCCAACTTACTCCTTTCTTTTTAATCTTGGTTGCATTGGTTTTCTTTGTGTAAAAATCTTTCAATTTAGGGTAATCAAAACGATCTATTTTGCATTTTTTAATGTTCTCTGTCTCCTCTTTGATCTTAAACTGTTTTCTTTTCCATAGATCTAATAGGTAAACTATTCCTTGTTCTTTTAATTGGCTTATGACATCATCTTTTAATGTCTTAATTCTTGTAGCCATTTTGACTTTATCTTGGTATAAGGATCTGAGATATTGGTCTATGCCTAGTTTTTGCCATACTATCTTCCTGTTTTCCCAGTAGTTTTTATCATAGAGTGAGTTTGCTGGAATCTTTGGGTTTATCAAACAATAGATTACTATAGTCATTTACTACTTTTTTTTGCTACTGACTGATACTTTATAATATAATTTTAAATATGGTATGGCTAGGCCACCTTCCTTTGCATTATTTTTTCATTAATTCCCTTGATATTCTTGATCTTGTCGATATTCACTATTTTTATTTCTCTATGATTTAAGTCTTATGGTCCAGGTGATATGAATTTATTAGGACTAGATAGGTATTCTCTTATATCTTTACTTATCATAGGTATTGGCTCCTTGTTAACTTTTTTATTCGAAAGATCATTCTCCTTGACTGGACCTACCCATATATATTATTGACTTTTACACTCTGAACAGCAGTCTTGATCCTTCTGTGAACAGCATTTTTCTTTCCTGAACATTTGCCTTAAAACACACTTTTTGTTCTAAATTTTCCTTGCTAGCCTCAGCTCATTGTGGGCTATAGAACCCTTGATGCATGATCTTAAAGAACTATTCTATACACAAGGAAAATTCATTCTATATCTCATTCTTAGCAACAAGGAAGAAAAGGCTTCTGGGATGAAAAGAATGGCCATGTGAAAGAGACATTGTTGCACTACATTTAAGAATTGTGAAAGAGAAAAAAAAAGATTTTGTGAGTGCAAATTTCAGAGGATTTAGGGCTAAAATATTAAAGATCCATAAAACAAACTTCGGTAGAAATCAGTCCAGAAGGAATGGAAAACTATCAAAAATGTACTTTTGTTGACAGATGGGAAAAAATGCTGAATAAAATTATCATTATGTATTCAAAAGGAATTTAATAATTCTCAGATTTTTCTAAAAAGATATATACAAAAGAGAAAAGCAGGTGTAGATAACAGAATGAATTTTAAAGTATGGATGAAAGGATAAAACTATCATTATGAATAAGTTTAGAAATTTAAATACTCTGCTTTTAGGAGAGCATAATTTCTTTTTTCTTTTTTCTTTTTTTTTTTCTTAGTTTTTGCAAGGCAATGGAGTTAAGTGGCTTGCCCAAGGCCACACAGCTAGGTGATTATTAAGTGTCTGGGGCTGGATTTGAACTCAGGTAGCTGGTGCTCTATCCACTGTGCCACCTAGCTGCCCCAGGAGAGCATAATTTCTAGCAAATATCTGGCTGATTGAAGTTCTTCATCAGTACTAGTCCTGTGATCAATTTCTTGAAATACTCATCCAGTTTTTTGTAGGTGGTGTGCAGTATACTGTTGTTTGTATTTTAACATTAATTTATCTTTTTTAAAAAAAATCATTTTTACATTTTTTTAACCCCAGATACATGCAAAAGTAAATCTTACATTTATTTCCTTGGGTTCCAGATTTTCTCCCTTTCTCCTACTCCACAGCCCCATTGAGCAAGCCAGTTACTTGGTGTAGGTTAAAAATGTGTTGCCATGAAATACTTTACTACAGTAGTCATGTTGTAAAAGTAAACATAATTCCCTTGCCCCCCCCCAAAAGAAAGAGAAGCCTCAAGAAAAATAAAGTGGTGGGGAAAAAAAAGAGTAGCACTTATTTAATCTTCATCCAAATTATTTTGCTGAAAAATAGAACCAAAAAAACTAAAAGATGCAGCAAATAGCTAGTATTTAATTTGTGAAGCAATTTATGTTTCAGTTAATGGATAAATCTCTATTTTTTTCTTTTAATATAGTGGTTCAATGCATCGAGAAAGACGCAAGTTTTTAAGATCTGCGCTGAAAGAATTAGCTACTGTCTTGTCTGATCAGCCTGGCTTGCTAGGGCCTAAGGTAATAATTTTATATTTATTTTCACTAAAAAAGTGACGTGTTGAAAAATTCTAAATTGAGCCATTTTCTTTGGAATAAGATTACTTTTAATTAGATTAAGTAAGAATATTTGGAAGGTACTTGAGAGGGTCATCTGGATAAATCTGGTTCAACTTAACAGAAATTTGCTTTTAATATACCTAAGAATTTTGGCTTCTGGTCCTCTGCTTTAAGATTTCTCATAAAGGGAGAACCCATTACTTCCTTAGCAGGCAGTCTATTTGATTTTTGGATAACAATTTATTAGAAAGTTTTTCCTTACACATATATCTGATATTTACCTTTCAACATTTTCTTCTGCTTACTCCTAGCTCTTCCTGTTAACTGTTTCTCTTAGATTGCCCATTCTTCTAAAGTAATTTTTCCCAAAGAGCAGAAAGTCATTTTATCTTGTCCCTTTATAGGATAAGCTTCCCTTAGTCTGTATTTGGACTTGTTATTCTGTACTTTCTCTTGCTCTATTTAAACCACTGACTTAGTCTTTAAACCTTTGTGTTAAAATGTAACATTTTTTAATCTTTTGTTTTTCAGGCACTTTTTGTATTTATGGCATTATCTTTTGCACGTGATGAAATCATTTGGCTTTTGCGTCATGCAGATAACATGCCAAAGAAGAGTGCGGATGACTTTATAGATAAGTATGTTAGCAACATTTTTTTTTACTTTTAAAGGACTGTTGGTGGGGAGGACTAGTGTTGAAGTAAAATTACTTTAAAATAGCATCACCATTAATCATCAAAAAATCTAAGTATCTACTGTGAGCCAGGCACTATGATATGTGGAAGAGACAGTCCTTACCCTCAAGTAGGTTTATACAGGGGTTAGCAAGGGAAGACATCACATAAAAGGATGCTAAAAAGCTAGGATGGGAAGAAGTGAGGTATGATCCAAGGAATGCAAGATGGTAGGAAGTGGTCTGGGAGCACTCTTTAAATGAAAGCTTTGGGAGGAGTTCTTGTTCTGCCCTCTAATTCTCCAGTCAGGGACAGAAGTACTGAGGGTACTGAGGTGTTAGACTAACCAGAACTGATGTAGTTTTTCTGGGATTAGTCTTCCTTCTGATGAGGAGGTTTGCTGGGGGCATGTTGAGTCCATTCTAAGGAGTATAAATTGGTGGAAAATACTTATTGACACAGTGGCCTTGTCTTTTGTCATAATTGTCCAAATTTGAAAATAATTTTTAAGTTAGCAAAATTTAAGCCTGTCAAGAAGAAATCTAAGATAAGAATTTTAATTTAGCTTTCAGCATTTTTGCAGGGTGTAACTAGGGAAGCTAATGTCAAGATTTATTTGTTGATTCAGCATAGAGTAAAAAGAACCAGAAATACAATTTATGTTTTAGCATCAATATTATAATAATGAAAAATTTTGAAAACTCTTGACAAACTGATGATAAATGAAATGGGAAGAACTAGGGCAATTATACAAAACCATAACATTGTAATTTATTTGTTTTTAACTAAAGAAAATGTAACCAGTTCAAGCATTTCCATTTAGAGATATTTTTCAAGAATTTCTCATACTTTTTCAATGAAAGTAACTGCAACCGCAGATGGTATTTGCAAATTAATTTCACTCTGTGTAAAAATACCCCAAAGTATCTAAAAATCAAATTAATCTTTGGCTAATACATTTAGTTCTTCACCTTTTAAAGGTGCCAGCCACTGTATTGGTGAAAAATGAAGAGTATTGAACAGAGATGGTTTCATCAAGGATGTGGAAACTTGACTGAGTCTTGAAGTAAGGGAAGTAGTTTTACAGACAGAAACGACTAAGGGAATCTATTCCTATATGTATATTTTTAGTAGATGGAAGTAGGGGTAGCATATTTATATAGGGGAACACAAACAGTTCTTTTTGACTTGTCAAGGGGAATATTGTGAGATATTGGGATGCTGTTAAATAGTTTGGGGCATGAGTGTGTATATTTATGTGTGTATTGTATTAGGAAGATGTGTGTGTGTGTGTGTGTGTGTGTGTGTAGGATGGATTTCAGAGGGGACTTTGGGTCAGGTGAGAGATGATGAGAACCAAAATTAGTACTGGAGGGATAATGAGAGAAAGGAAATAAAATGAATTCAAGAAATCTATATTAATAGGATTAGCCTTGAGAGGCATTGGGAAGAATCAAAGATGATTCAACTCAGGGTACTAGTGCCATCAGGAGAAACAGAAGTGAGAGGAAGGGTAGGTTTGAGGTGGATTTTCATAAATTATTTTGTAAAGATTGAGTTTTAGATATTTTCAGAAAATCTAGGTGAAATATAGCAGATAGAGATACAGTATGAAGTTCAAAGGAGATCAGGGTTGCAGTTATAAACTTTGATCATTTACCTATACCTGAAGAGGGGAAATTAAGTAATGGCAGTAAAAACAGTTTGGAAGCAACAATGTGGAAGCAAATAGTAAGTAGATTTGTCCTAGTCTTGTGTTTAAGAACATATGTGAATGAAAATATAAACACCCAATATCGAATATTGTGACTTCTTTAGGAGAAATTTCAGTTGCTACTCAAAATAATTTTAGAAGAAATGAAGATGAAAAGGGAGGGATAGGATAGAGAACAGAGAAAGGTAGAAATTGAGATGGCCTTGTGCTGGGTTGAATAGTGATAATGATAGTGGCAATAGAAGGGGAATTTTGATTCTGAGGCATAAAAGTTAGGAACTAGATATTTCTTTTCTTTTTCCATAGTGTTATTTATTTTTATATTATTTGCAAGTGAACTTTAATTTATTATTACTATTATTACAATAATTTTGTTATAAGAATAAGCATAACCCCCCCCAGATGAGAAACCTCAAGAGTAATGAAATCTAATTGATAATAATAGCACAGAATAAGTACCAGATAGGAAGATGCTTGTAGACTTAATTGACTCTGAGGCTGTAATTGGAATATCAATGTAATGGTGCCCTGTAAGATCAAATTTTTGCTGCTTGCTTAAATTAAGAAAGCCAAAGATCTGTATAGATCATATGGAATAATTTTTAAAAAGATTCATCATTGTGAGCAATTATAAAACATCATAAATCTAAATGTTAGCACTGAAGCACCCTGTATCATTTGAAATGTCTTCCATTTTAAAACCTCTAAGAAATGAGCAGCAGAAATGAAGCAAACAACTAAGGATCAACAATATATTTCATAATGTTTGGTCATTTATGATTTTTAGAAGATGATTTATGAGTTTTAAAATTGTGAGGTACTTTGCAGTGAAATTAAAGTATATTTAAATTCTTGCAAAATATAAAGAAAAAAGGAACTAAGTGACAGTGGATAGAGCAGTGGTGCTGGAATCAGGGGGACTTGAGTTCAAATTTTTTCTCTGACTTAATAACTATATTACCCTGGGCAAGACTCTTAACCCCAATTGCTTTCCATCCCCCCCCCCCCCCCCGTGTGTGTGTGTGTGTGTGTGTGTGTGTGTGTGTGTGTGTGTGTGTGTGTGTAAAGCATACAATAAATAAAAGGATATTTTGATTACTATGACAAATAATTTTTCAAATTTTCTTGATTTTTTTTCAAAAAGACACATTGCTGAACTGATATTCTACATGGAAGAACTCAGGGCACATGTGAGGAAATATGGACCAGTAATGCAGAGATATTATGTGCAGTATCTTTCTGGTTTTGATGCTGTGGTGTTAAATGAACTTGTTCAGGTGAAAAAAACTTATTTTTTACTTTTTCTCAACTATAACTACTTTCTAATAATTATTACTAATAATAACTACACCCATTTATATAGTACTTTATTTTTGTAAAGAACTTTTGAAAAAGTCTTTGAGGGAAGTATTTTTGTAAAGAACTTTGAAAAAACCCTTTAAGGGGAGGTATTTTTAAATATTATCTTTATTTTATAATTGAGAGCCTGAGGCTCTTAAGATTAAAGTGACTTGTGTTTGACTCACTTCTTGGGGGGGGGGGAGGATAAGATTTGAAATCAAGTCTCTGAACTCCCAAAATACCAAATTTACCTCAAAAAGGTAATAAGAAAGTAGAGGATAAATCTGGAAAGATAACCAACTGAACTTGAGGTCAGAATATTAAGAAGACCTAGGATCTAGTCTGAGCTCTTATGTTTAGTAGCTTGTGACTTTAATACAAGTCACTTTCACTTCACTGCTTTAAGCTTTAGATTCCTGATTTACAAATTGGGCTTGGACTAATAGAATTTTTTGACTCGAATCTTGCGTGATTCTGTGAATCTTTTGCTGTTTTTTACTTTATGATGTTTTAAAAATTAATTGTAAGGATTTGTAATTGTAGGATGGTTGGTGTGTTTTTGAACTTGTGTTCTTCATTCCCTTTGATTTTTTTTTTTTTAGTTTTTGGACAGTATTATTGCAGTCATAAATAATTTCAGTTTTGTTTTAGGATTTTTTTCTATCTCCAAGAGATGTTGACCGCCAATTATTCTGTTCTATATAAGTTCTTAACAATTCTGTCTAATTGAGTTTCTGCCAACAACGGAAACCACCCTATGTTTATTTGCTTTAGTCTATATAAAATAACAGCTGCTATCTTCCAAAAATATTAAGTCCATTGAATTTTTTAATCTGTTCTGCCCTTTGGTAGATAATATTGCCATATTTGTAATATTGAACTGTTATTAATATAACTTTTCTTTAGATTATAAGTGACTACTAGACTGGTATAAAATCTTTTCTCTTATTGTTAGAGGTTATTCAAATTTTTGGTGATTTCCTCACATTACCACTAGATGGAGTTCAGAAATTTCCATTGTTTAATTTTCATTAATATTGAATGGACAACTATTAACTTTGTCCTTTATGGGGTGGCTAGGTGGCACACTGGATAGAGAGAGAGCACCGTCCCTGAGGTCAGGAGTACCTGAGTTCAAATCTGGCCTCAGACTCTTAATAATTGCCTAGCCGTGTGGCCTTGGACAAACCACTTAACCCCATTGCCTTGCAAAAAAAGAAAAGAGAAAAGAAACTTTATCCTTTATGAAAGATAATTTGTGGGTTTGTGGGTTTTTAAAAATAAAAATATGTGCTATTTACTAAATAAGCCAAAGGGGTACATTAATTATTATTGACTTCTGTATTGTCTATGTGCAGGATTCCCTACTGTACATTGTGTTTATTCATAAAATTGGTACTATGGGCCAATAATCAATTCATTTTGATCATCTTGTTAACTGTTAATAAGTGCAATTGTCAAATTTTGCAGCTCTTAACATTGATCTTTTTTTTTAAAGTTTTTGCAAGGCAATAGGGTTAAGTGGCTTGCCCAAGGCCACACGGCTAGGTAACTATTAAGTGCCTGAGTCCAGATTTGAACTCAGGGACTGCTGACTCCAGGACTGGTGCTTTATCCACTGCACTACCTAGCTGCCCCAACATTGATCTTTAAAGTGATTTGTTTTTGTTATGGTTTCTGTTAAGTTCTTTCAGAAATCCACAAGTTTTTAATGATGACAAAACATCTTTTAGCTATTAAGTGACATATTGATCATTTGTCAAGTCACTAAGCTGAAAATCCATTGTATAACTTCAGAACTAATATTTTAATATTATGGAGTGAAGGCAGCTAGGTGGCGCAATGATCTTGGACAAGTCGCTTAACCCCATTGCCTTGCCCTTCCCCCAAAATATCTTAGGGTTGGGAAAGTTATGAATTCTTTGTTAAAGCCAACTTAAATTACCCTTTATTTTCCAATTACCAGCCATAATATTTTTATACAGTCATTTATTTAAAAATTTAAATCATGCAGTGACATTTTCTGTTTTTGTTTCAGAATCTTTCAGTGTGCCCTGAAGATGAATCAATCATCATGTCTTCCTTTGTTAATACTATGACATCCCTAAGTGTAAAACAAGGTAATAGGTCTGTTAGGGATGAAATAAAATAAACTTCATTCAAAGCTTTTTATTAAGTCTAATTTTCTTAAGATTCTTTAGTATTTATAATTTTTTTCTCGGATGCTTGGTCTATTCTGTTTTTATCTTCCTTTTTTATTTTATGAAAAATAATAAATATAAATGAAATGATCATGCTTAAGATTATGTGATCATGTTTAAGAAAATCCCATTTTACTAATTCAACAGGAAGTGTTTGTTCGGGGCGGCTAGGTAGCGTAGTGGATAGAGCACCGACTTGGAGTCAGGAGTACCTGGGTTCAAGTCCGGCCTCAGACACTTAATAATTACCTAGCCGTGTGGCCTTGGGCAAGCCACTTAACCCCATTTGCCTTGCCAAAAACCTAAAAAAAAAGAATTGTTTGTTCTTTACCTTTTTCTTAAAAAACACTAAAGACAATATAGTAGACATACTGTAATAAATTAGGTATTTAAATTTTAATCAGTAGAGGCAGTGTGGTTTAATGGATAATGTGTAAGGTTAAAGCTGTGTTGAGGTTTCTCAAACTTAATAGTTGCATGACTCTTGATTTTAAGCAAGTCCTTAGGACTTTTTTAGTAAGTGTTAAGGAATTCCCTGAATTTGTCTTTTTGAGTTGCCGTGTTTTCCAGAAATGCTAGACTCAGCATATAAGAGGCCCTGAATGTGTCAAGGATGAACTCCACTACCTCTTAGCTGACATAATTTATTGTTTGCACCCCAAACTGGGTTTCCTCTTTGTTTTTGGAAGGCAAGACAGATAACAGCCAGTTTGTGCCAGGCTGGGAAAGTACTTGTGCAGCTGGGTCTTTTGAAGATAATTGAACCTTCCTATTTTCATAGACTAGATGTTCTCAGGGGAAAAGAATGTGACTTTTGCCATTATCTTGCTCCTCTCCTTTGGGGAGGGGTTTTAAACTTTTTACCGTATCTTTCCTCTCTTTTGCTATGTCTCTTTAGGTAGAAATGTGTTTTTTCTTCCTTATGTTGTAATTTCATAAACATGCAAACTTCTAAAAAGACAACTCTTTTTCTTTAACTCTTTTTCTTTTAATAAACAAGTTTTCACAGAAGTCTCACAGTGCTGTGATTAACTGGTTGACATAAATCATAGAAAAGTTAGAGGAATTCCCTACTGGGAATTGCCTGTGCTAGTGAATTTGATTCTTCTACTATTCAGATATATCTGCATTATATCAAACTAGTTATTTAATTTTTAAATGGTTTAAAAAAGGGATGTTACTTAAGTCTTAAGTATTTGACATTGTCTTTAGATTCAGCTATTTTATGCTTAGGAAATCTAATGAAGTTTTAATCATATAAAGCATCCTATAATAAATATATTTCCCATGTGTAATTATTTTAATATAGTACAAGAAAGACTATGTGGTTTATTCCTTCAAAAAGATCACATTTTGTAAAAATTTAGTATTAGTATTTTAGGATTTTGCCTACATTTCCTGATAATAATGCAAAAATAGTTTTTTTGGGGAAGTAGCATGGTGTGAATAATCAGGAATAAGCAAATAGAGACTGTGGACAAGTCATATAACCTCTTGATGCCTTAGATGACTGCTACAAATATTGATCACAGAATAGGTACAAATTTGCCTTGTTAAAAGCAATTACCTTAGTAGCGGAATCTCCTAATTCCTCACTGAGAGACCAGGGGAAAAACACAAGTTTGATACCCAGAAAACCCTTAACAAAACTTTTTCTGAGTATATATATATATATATATATATATATATATATATATATATATATATATATATATATATATATATATATAATTTACTTGGTACTTTTTTCTATCTTAATACAGTTGAAGATGGGGAAGTATTTGATTTCCGAGGGATGAGATTAGACTGGTTTAGATTGCAGGTAAGAATGACTTAAATTTTGATTGTTGGTTTCTTTTTGCTTATCCCAGTTATTTTTATTATATGAGTGAAATATGTTAAGACAAGTTAATTTAAACCTTTATGAACAATTGCAATATAATTATGTATTTCTAAATGAACTCTGAATGAATCTACTATGTTAACATTGTTATACTTTTATAACATATTATACTTGTAGCACAAAAGATACAGAAATGTAGATTATATGTTAGTGCAATTAGATGGTCACAAAGCAGTGCAATTAGATGGTCACAAAGCTGTGAAAATTACAAGACCCAGAAGTTATGAATTATTTCTTTTCAAATTGGAATATTTCTAGTATACTAGAATAATGTATGGCAATTCCAAAGAAGCAAATTTTAACTTGATATAAGAAAGACATTCCTAACAATGAGAACTATCCAAAAGGGAAATGGATTGCCTTGAGAGTTTAGTTGGTTCCTCTTCTTCATTGGAGATGTTCATGTTGTAAATTCATATGTTATTTCTTGTTAATGTACAAGTTTAGATGGCAAATGAAAGTCTTCTGTTGCTGGGATTTTGTGATTTTACAAGTCACTATTCTATAGGAATTTGTAAAATAAATATTTTTAGTTAGTTTTAAAACTAGCTCTGATTATGTATAGTCAAATACATTTCAAAAATGTGTTTTTCAACTGTGCATAATTGGGTGAAAAATGTCATTAATAACTGAGTTAATTGCTTATTTTTCTTGTAAAAAAATCTTTTGATTTTGTACCCTAAGGGTCTCATTTTTTTTATCATTGCCTGAACAATTTCTTAAATTCAACTTTCTTTTAAATAGTTTGATAAAAGTTATAATAATTAGAGGAAGTTGTGACCTGGTATAAATTCCCCTCCAAAATCAGAATGCATTGTCACAGAGGTTTTATTATTTGGGATATTTATAAAATATAGCTTAATAAAACACTTCCAAGGCTTTAAAAAATAATCCAGTTGATAAAAAAATTTATTTGAAAATCTTGGTTTAATGAATTTAAAAGAGGCAAAATTTAATCTTTTGTGATAGTGAGATAGGATATCAGGGGAATAAAGATTACCTTACTGTAGAGAGGTTTCAGATTAAGGTTTATAATATAGAATATTCCTTTACCTTTTTGCTGTTTTGGGAGATAATATTACTTGCAGGCTTCATTCATTCTTCATATATTCTACAAATGTTCCACAAACATGTTTGCTTCTAAGTTTCTCTACTTGGCAAAGAGATTAAATTTTAACTGTCTAAACTGGTTTATCTTCATTGTGGTAGCTGCATTGTATCAGTTAAAACATCTAAGAAATAGGAATAATTGTTCATAGTTAACAGCTTTTAAAATAAGTTTGATTGGAATAGGTGCCTTTTCTTTCTCTTCTGCAGTCTATGAGTAGAAGCAAAGGAGATAAATAGTTGAAATAATCTAAGGCTAAAGTTTAGTGAGAGATGAGTGGTGATGGGATCAAAGTGAAAGGTAATAGAGATTTGATGAAGATTTGAAATGATTAGCTACAGATTTGAGACTGAAAAGAGAAGAAAATTAAGTCATAGCATGGCTGATTGCCTGAGAAAGTCTTGAGAAGTGAAAGAATTGGAGATCTCATTGAGAGTGAAGGATAGTTTTAGGAGTAGTGAGACCACAGGGGAAGATTGCTTAATAGGAGATAAAGGTCAGATTGAAGGATATCCATTTCCAGTTAAGAAAGTGAGATCTTGATTGGTTATGTTGAGATTGTGTGACCCTCCCTATGTGTGACTGATAAAGCAGAGTAGGAAATGAGTGGAATTTAAGGAAACTGAGTAATTGGGAAGTTTGGGGGCTTAAAGAAGCATCACCAAAAGTTTAAGTGTTAATGGAGCCCAAGGATTGAGGAGGAAAGGAAGACTGTGTTGTTGAACTCTGAGAAAAGGGAAAAATGACCTGGGGGCCAGCTTTTAGCAGTCATCATGATTTGGATTGATTTATGCACATAAATGAAAACATTTTTCAAGCAATTCGTACTGGCTGCTATAACCTGACCTTTGTTACTATAACACTTTTAAAAATTTATTATGTAAAAAAGAACACTAAAATGAAGTAAAACACAAAATCAGTTACTGGGACTAGCTTAGAATCTGACATGTATTGTCAAATTTAGCTATGAGCTAAATAGCAAAGTAAGGTCGGTTGCTTTCCATATGTTGTATTTATCTTGTATAATTTTTTTATGTTGTCTCCCCCATTATATTTTAAAATCCTTGAATACAGGGTCTTTTTTCATGTTCTTTATATTCCCCAATTTAACCCTTTACCTGGAACATGGCAAGCATTTAATAAACGATTTATTCATTTTATTTTTGGATAAGTTGACTACTAAGTATCGGGAAGTTGAGCTAATAAGCGAAGTTACTAGACAGTTTCTATGATTATAAACTTGTGCGGTTACTTGCCTTAAAGAAGTTTCATGATACAATGAAAATTTACCCTCTCTGAACTTCAACTGGAGAATGGGGTTAATAAAACCTATTCAAATTCAAAGGATTGTTGTGATACGTTAATTTAAACTATTAGTATTGGTCCTGAATTTTAATGTGTCAACAAACATGACACATGCTTAGAATTTTTATGTGATGTATACACTGTCTCAGTATTATGCTATGCCATGAAGCTTTGGTGTTAGTGAATCTGTTTTATGATAAGATTCATATGAAAATCAAGATACTTAATTGGACCATAACAAATACATCTTATACAGGCTTTTATTCAATAGACAGTAATGTCCTATTATGTTTATTTTACAAATTATATTATTAAGGAGTTTGAATTTCTGGGTAAACTTAGCAGTTTTACTAAAACTTAAATGTATTGAGGGTAACTTTACTGTCAGTATATGTTTATAAGTTTTTTTCTAATGTTGATGATATACTATATGCATTCATTGATTGCTTAAAATGTTATGCTGATATAATCATAATTATTAAAATAATTGACCAAATAATACTGTCCTCTTTCAGGCATACACAAGTGTCTCTAAGGCTTCTCTTGGCCTTGCTGATCACAGGGAACTTGGAAAGATGATGAATACTATCATTTTCCATACCAAAATGGTAGATTCTTTGGTGGAAATGTTGGTGGAAACCTCAGATCTTTCCATATTTTGGTATGTTTAAATTTTATTTGCTATTTTTAATATACAATTTTCTCAATTTTTGCATATCTTTTCTGTGCATTAAATTAATAAGAATTAAACTTGTGATTTAACTGTTTTATTATTGAAGGGAATGAGAAAATATTGATGCTGTTGAATGACTGTTATTTAATTTTTTTAAAAAAAAATATATGACCTCAGAAGGTCTGCCTCAGGAAGACAGTGCTCAAGTATAGTTAGTGACTGGTTTCTAGGAAGTTTAAGAGGACAAGAAGTATTTAAGGTCCCTTCAGGTATGTCTTTCATTTAACTCATCCCATAATGGGGAGCCAGGAACAAATCCACTTGGGAGCACAGCTTCTGATAATTTGGAGAGAGGCATCATTCAGAATAGGCATGCTTAGAGAAACTTGGTGTTAGCCATGTCACTGCCTACAGGTTTGGTTCTTGTTGATTGCTTGGTTCTGGTCCTTCATTATTGAAGACAAAGATTTGAGGGTTTGAAACAAACTACTGTGTTTCCTTCTGTGGCTGATCAGATCAGTACAAGCTCGGAATGCTCTACTATAGTTAGGTTACAAATAGTCCACATGAACACCTGGAGTGGGTACTCTAAACTTTCATATATCACATTTCCATTGAATTGCTTCAATTCTGCCTTCCTCGTAGAGTGTGGCGTCCTCACTGGTGAGGGCATATCATGATGGGTGGTCCTGTGTCAGTGTCTTTCATGCTGTACTATCAATTCTAAAGTTCTTATGAGAGACCTTCCGGGTGTCCTAGTATCTTTTGTTCCCTTTGTGAATGCTTCCCCTGTGTGAATTGTCCATAGAATATAGGCTTTTTGGCAAAAATACTTCTGGCCTTCTAACTGTATGCCCAGTCCATTGTAGTTGCACTCTTTGTAGTAATGTTGGAATGCGAGGCAGTTGAACTCAGTGTCTGGTATCTTCTCCTGCTAAGTGATCTTTAGAATCTTCCTAAGACGATTTAAATAGAAGTGATTCAATTTCCTGACATGGCATCTAGTAGATTGTCTAGGTTTCACATGCATATAGCAATGAGATCAGCATAATGTCTGTAGATTTTCAGTGTGGTAGTTAGTCTAATACCTCCTCTTCCACATTTTCTTTTGGAGCCTCTCAAATACTGAGCTGGCTCTGGCAATGCATATATCAATTTTATTGTCAACGTTATACCTCTCTGGAAAGGACCTTGCTAAGGTAAGTGAACTCATCCACAGTACTCAGAACTTTTCCATTTGCCGAAATTGATGGTTCCACATATGGATGTTGTGATTCTGGCTGCTAGAACCACCTGTGTTTTCTTGGTATTAATTGTAAGACCAAAATTAGCATAAGCAGCAGAGAATCGATCTATACTCTGTTGCATCTCAGCTTCAGGGGCTTCATTGAGTGCACAATCATCTACAAGCAGAAGATAATGCACCAATACTCCCTCCACTTTGGTCTTAGCTTGTAGTTTTTTCCAAGTTTAAGAATTTGCCATCAGTGCTGTAGCTGACCTTGAGGCCATGTTCATCCTCATTGAAAGCATTTGATAACATGACTCAAAACATGTTAAAAATTATGGGAGCAAGGATACATCCTTGTTTCACTCCATGGTACCTAGGAAGAGCATCATCCACTATCCAGCACTCAGGCATGCATGCCATCATGGAACTGATAAACTTCTCCAGGCAACCAAATTTTGACATAATTTTCCATAAACTTTCATAACTGATGGTATGAAAGGCCTTGATCAGATCTATAAATGTTGTATACAGATCTCTGTTCTGTTCCTGGCATTTTTCCTGGAGTTGTCAGGCAGCAAGCAACATATCAACTTTACTTCCACTTTTTCTGAAGCCACACTGGCTCTCAGAGAGGCGATCATCTTCCATGTAAAAGATCAGTCTATTGAGAAGGACTCTGGCAAGAATCTTACCAGTTGTGACTAAAAGAGAAATACCCCTGTGGTTGTCACAGGATAATCTATTCCCTTTACCTTTATAGAGATGGATGATAGAGACATCCTTGAATTATTGGAGGATGACCTTTTCATGCTATATTACCTGGAAAACTTCAGTCAGTTTTTGGATGAGCAATGAACCCCCCCACCCCCACCCCATCCTGTAGATCTCAGCTGAAATAGAATCAGCACCGGATACGTTGCTATTTGAAAGGAGCCTAATGGCATTCAAAACCTCTTCTTCAATTGGAACTTCATTTAGGGACTGATTGTCTTCAACTTGAGGTAGTCAGTGACTTCCACATTGATTGATGATAGTCTGTTAAGAATGCTATAGAAGTGTTTAGCCCATCTATCTAGGATCATATCCCTATCATTTGATCAATGTAGATTCATCAGCGCTTAGTAGTTGAGATGCACTGTGGATCTTTGTCCCATAAATAGCCTTCAGGGCATCATAAAAGCACTTTGGTTTGTTACTGTCTACGTAAAACTGAATTTCATCTGCCTTCTTACTGAGTCAAGAGTCCTGCATCTCCAAGCTTCACTTGTACTTTACTTTTGATGGAATTAAATGCTGACTTCTTAAAAATGGTTGAACTAACCTGCTGGTAAAATTCATGTGGAGTTCTTGTTTTTTTCATTTAGCAGCTTTTGATTTTTCCCCATCATTTTCATCAAACCAGTCTTGATATTTGCAAGTGTTCTGATTCAGATGAGCAGATGCAGTGCTATACACCAGATCTTTGAAGGCTCTTCACTCCTCTGCTCCAGTGTTTCCAATTGTGTTTTGGCTCAGTTTTTCCTACAAGTTAACCACAAACTTTTCCTGTTCAGAGAGATACTCTAACCTTTTGACATTAATTCTTCTAGTATTCATTTTGCCTTAGTCCTGCCACCTTGATTGAATGTGAAAATTTAGCTTGGAGAGGATAAGCCTGTGATCAGTCCAGCACTCTGTACCATACCATTACCTTTGTCACTCTCACATCCTGACCTTTTTTCTCCTTACGATCACATAGTCTGTTAGATGCCAGTGTTTGCTATAAGGGTGCATCCAGAAAGTTTTATTATGTTTAGGTAAATGGAAGACCCTGTTTGTCATGAGGTGCACAAGTCTTCAATAATGGGTAACTATTCCTGTTTCTGTTTCCAACTTCATTTCTCCCAAGTACTCCCTGCTGTGTCTGATAATCTGAGCCTACTCTAGCATTAAAGTCACCCAGAATTTCAAACTTATCTTTTTATGGCATATATGGTATAGGGAAAGGAAAAGATTCAAGTTTGAAGGTATCAAAAATATGTGCTTTAGTGGAAGATGCTTATATAAGATACCTTATGCATATAACATACACACACACATATGTATGTGAGAGACACTTTCTGGCATGGGACAAAAGAAACAAAAAAAATGAATGTCTCTGCTATCAAGGAGCATAGTAAGGCAGCTTGTGAGCATTTGTGTGTGCACTGCCTTTCTCTAAATCAGTCAATGAACAACCACTACCTAGTATGTGCCAGGTACCATGCTAAGCAGTGGGCATAGAAATAAATACCCTGCAGGATAAACTGAAAATGATTAACAGAGTGAAAGGCACTAGAAAATTGAGGAAATTTGGAAGCAAGGGAAATGAATAGGTGTAGTTGAAGAGGGAAAAGTGTTCTAGGCATTGGGGGACAGCCAGATAAAATACATGGAGATGGGAAATGCAATGTCTTGTTCATGGAATAGTCAGAATACTTTTCTTTGTGAGGAGTAAGGTGTAGAAAGGGACAAAGTTATGAAAGACTTTGAATGCCAGAGGATTTTGTAGTTGATCCTGGAGATGATAGGGTGCCATATAGGAGTTTATTAAGTCAAAGGATGCATGATAGCATGGTTGAACCTGTTCTCTGGAAAATATGAATGGAATGTGGATTGGAGTGGGGAAAGAGTTGAAGCAAGTAGACCCACCAGTTGGTTGGTTCTTGTCCTTCATTATCAGAGAAAACTAAAATGACATCACTATGTTTGAGACATATAGTGTATCCAACAGTGGCTAATCAGACCAATATGAGCTCAGAATGCTCTACTACAGGTCGGACACAAATAGTCCATGTGAACAAATGGGTGGGTCCTCTAAACTTATGTATGCCACGTTTCCTTTGAGTTTCTTCAATTCAATTCAATTTTTATAGAGCACAGCACCCTCACTGATGAGGGCATACCTTTTTGGATGTCCCATACCAGTGTTCCCCATGTTGAACAATCAGTTCTAAAGTTCTTAAGAGATATCTTCAGGGTGTCCTGGTATTACTTCTTCTGACCACCTTGTGAGTGCTTCCCCTGTGTGGGTTCTCCATTAAATAGTTTTTTTTTGTCTGGTATACTTCTGGCATTCTAACAACATGAGTAGCCCATCGTAGTTGCACTCTCTGTAGTAATGTTGGATTGCTAGACAATTTAGCTTGAGAAAGGACCTCAGTGACTGGTATCTTCTCCTGCCAGGTGATAGTCCAGGTAAGAGATCAGAAGAGAGAGTGCTAGATACTGTGCTAAGTTCTTGGGGTAAAAAGACAAATGAAACAGTCCCCTTCTCCTCAGGGACCTGGAATATGTATAGAAAATGTAGTAATGAGTATAAGATAGTTTAGGGAGGGTGGGAATTCATGAATTTCCTCTTTAACTTTTTCTTCTCAAAACCCTTGATATTATCTATTTTCTCATTTTTTTCTAGTCCTTGATGAAGAGGTTAACCCTTCATTCTAAGGTCAAGCCTACTTTGTATGTCTTGATTGCATCTACCCCTTTCTTCTCCAGTACGTTGTTTCCACTCTAAACCCCCACCCCCATCCTTTTCTATTCTTCGGTCTTTCCCAATCTGCTGGATCTGTCTACTATGTGCAAACACCCACATCTATCCTGACTCTCAAGAGATCTTACTGTCCATCTCCCTCTTCATCCCACCCCCAGTCTTATATTTTTTCTCCCTTTCAAAGCTAAACTCCTTTTTTTGGAGTGGGAGGATTAATGGGGGAGGAAGTAGGATGGTATGACATGTGTTGTCTCTGCTTTCTCTCCTCATTCTTCAGGCCTTTGCAGTCTGATTTCTAAACTCAAACTCATCACTATTTTCTCAGAGTTACCAGTCATCTCTTAATTGACATCTAATGACATCTAAGCTTCTTCTTGATCTCTGAAGCATTTAATACCATTTACTGTTTATGGCAGATGTCTTTCTTTACTATCTTTTCTGTCACTCTAGTCTCAACTGATTAGGTGACTCTTCTCCTTGCTCTAGACCAACTGCTCTCCATGAACACATTGATCTATCCTCTTAGTATCTTTTCTAGAAAATTGACTCCATTATTATACCCAGTGACTCAACAAGTATTTAGTAAATACCTGCTATGTATGTGCTGAGCACTGAATACAGCTAGAAAATGAAATCGTCCTTAATCAGAAGGAACTTAAATCTCCAGTCATTAATCATCAATCAATCTCCTTTCCTACTCATTCCATTCCTGTTGCCAAATTTGTGCCTGTGTTACCTTCTTCATCTCATCTTCATCCTGTATTCAAAAAACACTTCATCTATCCTAGCAGCAATTTTCCTATGTGTCCTGAGTGGCTGAGGTCCTTGAGAAAGTCATCTAGACTAGGTGCCATCATTTCCTTTCTTCTCATTCCTTTCTAAATCTTCTGCAGTCTGCCTTCTGACCTCATTCACTGTTCAATTGAAATTGTTCTCTCTCCACAATTGCCAATGAACTCTTAATTACCAAATCTAAAGATCTTTTTCTTCATCCTTCTTAACCTCTGGTATTTGTTAATGTTGATTACTCTTTCTTTTTAAGATACTTTTTCCTCTTCGTTTTTATGACACTGATTTCTTTGAGTTCTTCTACTTGATTATTCTTTTGCTATTTTTTTCATGTTTTCCTCACTGACAGTAAGTGTTCTCTACATCTATGTCTTAGTCCCTTTTCTTTTTCCATCTGCACTACTATCTTATTTGAGAATTTTATTAACTTCCATGGCTCCAATTATCTGTTCAGTTGGTTTTCTAGATCATCTCCAGCCATGGTCTCTCTCCAAGATTCTCTCAGTCTTCTGCTTTTAGATGTCTTTTTGGGATTTTCTTGGCAAAGATTCTGGAGTGGTTTGCCTTTCCATCTTCAACTTATTTTGTGGATGACAAAACTGAGATAAATAGGGTTAAGTGACTTATACTGGGTCACACAGATAAGTAAGTGTTTGAGACAAAATTTGAACTAGGTCTTTCTGACTGTAGACCCAAGGCTCTGTCTACCTAAGCATCTCAAATTAAACTCAGTCTTAAAAAAAAGAATATTCAGAATTAAATAGAAAAAAAGTCAAACATTTTAAAAATAAAATGCTTTTTGACCTTTCCTTTTGTGTCAAGCACCACCATCTTCTCAGTCATCTCAGTTTATTACTCTTTACTTCTCTCTCCATCACCTCATATTCAACCAGTTGCCCAACCTAATCACTTATACCTCTTCAGTATCTCTTATGTGTGTTTTCTTTATTCATATAATCATCACTTTAGTTCAGACCTTCATCAGCTATTGCCTGATCAATTGTAAAAGCCTCCTATTTGGGTTCCCTGCCTCGTTTCCATCACCTACTCTCTAGTCCAAAGCTATCAAAGACTATGTCCTTTCCTACTCAAGAAATATCAGTGGTTCTTTATTACCTCTCAGAGCAATATAGGCATCTCTCTTTGACAATTTGACCTCAAACTGCCTTTACAACATTTTCATAGGTTACCTTCTCACACTCTCACTCGTTGATCTAATGAAATTGGCCTACTTTCTTCTGCACACAAAAAGCACTCTAGTCTCTTTTCTCTGTTAGGTTTGTTAGGCATCCCCATCTCACTTCCTTTTAAAAACTCATTTTGGGGAGGCTAGGTGGAGCAGTGGATAAAGCACCGGCCTTGGAGTCAGGAGTACCTGGGTTCAAATCCGGTCTCTCAGACACTTAATAATTATCTAGCTGTGTGGCCTTGGGTAAGCCACTTAACCCCATTTGCCTTGCAAAAAACCTAAAAAAAAAAACCCTCATTTTTTAACATCACATCTCAGAGAATATCTTTCCCATAAAGCATTTCCTGTTTCTACAAGGTGGTAGTACTCCCTCAAATTTATTTTGTATTTATTTTTACTGTCCTATTTATGTTTATTGTCTCCCCAATAGAATGTAAACTCCTTATTGTGAGGAACTGTTTCATTTTTATGTTTTATCTTAAGTGTCTTGGATGCCACATTCTAGATTCTTAAAGCCTATTGTTTCTTTAGGCAGTTAGATGGCACGGTGGATAGAATGCTGGGCATTAAGTTCTGAAAACTTATCTTCATGAGTTCAAATCTAACCTAAAACACTTAATAATTGTCCCTGGGTGACATTTGTCTCATTTTCTTCATTTATATTATGAGCTAGAGAAGGAAATGGCAATCTACTCCAGTATCTTGAGTCAAATATGACTGAAAAATGACTGAATAAAGCGTTTCAGCTTTTCTGAGATCTCTAAATCTTTAATTCATGGTGGCAGGTATCCTTTGCTCTTGAATCCTCGATACACTCACTTTCAGTGTAACATCCTTACTTTGCCATTTCTTGAAATTTACACCCACCCCCTTATCTATAATTCTTATTTGTTTTTTTTGCCCACCCCATTCATTCCCTGACATTTCCTACCTGGTCTACCATTTGGGATACCAAACCTCTGTACAAAACTGAAAACTTTTAGCTTCTATAGGGAACTATTAAGGGTGATTATAGCTTATCAAAATTGGAGAGAGTTTAGCAGAGGTCATTAGACTGAGTCCAGGATGACTTGTCTATGGTTATATGATTTATTGTCAGAAATCGCATTTCAATCTGTGATACTAAAGTTCAGCATTCTTCTTTGTGCCATGCTTCCATCTTTTTCTATAAATAGTCTGTCACAAAGATGATTGCAACATAAAAATATACCAATATCTGTAAAGAATGAAGTGTAAGGAAACCACACCACCTGTCAAAATCCTTTAAATGGTTTATTGTTGATTCTTTTTTTTAATTGTCAATTTTTTAAGTACTCTGTAAGCTAATAATGGGTTTTAAAAACCAAATTGCTTTTGGTACTTGAAGACATTGAAAACTTGTTGAATAGAACTACACAATTGACAATAGAATATGTTGTGAATTTTGCAAATGCATCATCTATTGTAATAATGTTTGTCCTTCAATTTCAAAGAAGACCAAGATCTCAAGGAGGTGATACTAGACAAGAACATGAATTGAATTTGAATGAGTGGGGTGCTATGCCAAGTCTCCAGCCTCACTTTCTCCTTAAGAGCATCTGGGTCCAGTGGTCAGATGTGGAGCAGGATGTCTGATGATGGCCCTGAATGTGAAGCAGTCAGGGTTAAGTGACTTGGCCAAGGTCACACAGCTAGTAAGAGTCAAGTGTCTGAGGCAGGATTAGAACTCCCATCCTGAATCTAAGGCCAGTGCTATGTCCATTGCTCCATCTAGCTGCCCTAAGTGTATTGTGATAAATGGCAAATTAATGTATGAAATTGAGTAGACCAGGCTAATTTAATAAAAATAACAATTCTACCCACGTTAAACTACTTATTTAATGCCATACCAATCAAACTTCCAAAAAATTACTTTAATTAGGTAGGAAAAATAGTAACTTAAATCATATGGAGGAACATAAAGTCAAAAATATCAAGGGAATTAAGAAAAAATTACAAAAGAAAGGGGCCTTAGCCATACTAGATCTAAAAATTATATTATAAAGTGTCAGCTATCAAAACTGTCTGGTACTAAGAAATAGAGTGCTGGATCAGTGTAATAGATTAGGTGCAAAAGAGACAGCAGGAAATGATTGTAGTAATCTACTGTTTGATATACCCAAAGAGTTTAGCTTCTGGGATAAGAATTCATTCTTTGATTAAAAACTGATGGGAAAACTGGAAGATAGTATGGTAGAAACTAGGCTTAGACCAACATCTCAATACCCTATACCAAGATAAGGTCAAAATGGATGCAGGGTTTAGACATAAAAGACAATATTATAAGCAAATTAGGAGAATACAGAATAGTTTACCTGTCAGATATATGGAAAGGGTAGCATTTTTTTGCCCAAAGAAGAGATGGAGAAAATTATAAAAAACAATAATTTTGGTTACATTAACAATTTTTATACAAACAAAACCCCTGTAACTGAGATCAAAAGAAATGTAGTAAATTGGGAAACAATTTTTATAACTAATATTTCTGACAGAGGACTCATTTCTAAAATATATAGAGAATGGACTCAAATTTATTAAAAAAAATCATTCCCCAATTGACAAATTGTCAAAGAATTATCTATAGTTAAATGAAAACTTGCTCTTACTCATTATTGCTTAAAAAATGCAATTTAATACATCTCTGAGGTACCATTTCACACCTCTAAGATTGGCCAATTTAACCAGAAAGGATAATGAGCAATGTTGGAGGGCATGCGGGAAATCTGGGACACTTGTGCATTGTTGGTGGAGTTGCAATTTGGAATTTTGTCCAAAGGGCAATAAAAATGTGCCTATCCTTTGATCCAGCAATGCTGCTGCTGCTACTACTACTACTACTACTACTACTATTACTACTACTACTACTACTACTATTACCACTACTACTACTACTACTACTACTACTACTACTACTACTACTAGATCTGTATCCTGAAGAGATCATGACAAAGGGTAAAAATCCCTCATGTTCAAAAATATTCATAGCAGCTCTATTTGTAGTGGCAAAGAATTGGAAATTGAGGGGATGCCCATCAATTGGAAAATGGCTGAACAAATTATGGTATATGTATGTGAAAGAACACTATTGTTCAATAAGAAATCATGAGAGACAAGGATTTCAGAAAAGCCTGGAAAGACTTGCATGAATTGATGCTGAGTTAGATGAGCACAATCAGAAGAACATTATACACACTAGCAACAACATGGGGTGATCATCAGCTGTGTTGGACTTGTTCATTTCATCAGTGCTATAATCAGTGACAGTTTCAGGAGATTTGTGATGAAGAATACCATCCATATCCAGAGAAGGCTGTGGAGTGTAAATGAAGTCTAAAGCTTATTATCTTCAATTTTTAAAAATTGTCTTCTGTGTTATGTAATTTTGCTATCTCTAAAGATTTCTTTCTTCCCTTTGTATCTGATTCTTCTCTCATAGCATATTCAATTTGGATCTTTGCTTATCATGGATGCAAATGTAAAGCCTATATCAGATTGCTTTCTATTGGGGTAAGGGAAAAGGATTGTAAAACTCAAAACTTTGCCCAAAAAAATGATTTGTAGAAACTGCCATTGTATGTAATTGGAAAACAAATAAAGTACTTAGATAATAATAAAAGAAATTGATGAAGCAAGGTTTCTTGAAGACTTAATTGTGAAAATTTAAGGTTTATTAAAAAAGTCTATAAGATATTTGTAAAATCAGAATTTATATTTAATAGTGTACATTTTTAATGGTTGTTAGTGTAACAAGATTTGAAATCACATGGACAGAATATTTTGCTATATAGCCTTCTGATATATGTTTTAATCTGAGGGATTTCGGTATTTATATCCGTTTTGTAATAGTATGTTTAAAATATCATGTGATTTATTATGGAAATTGTTAGTATACCAAGTTTTATTTCATAATTTCATGTAAGTAAAATTTTTATGACTTCGAGGTTTACCTTGAGATTTTCTTTCCTGCAAACCCAGTGGGGTTAAGTGACTTGCCTAAGGTCACACAGCTAAGTAATTAATATTACTACGTGTCTGAAGTTGGATTTGAACTCAGGTCTTCCTGACTCTAGGGCCATGCTCTCTTCGCTGCGCCACCTAGCTGCCCCTACCTTGAGATTTTCATTGAAAATAAATAACTGTGTGGCATGTACAGATTAAAATGTTATAAAACATTAACTTTCATAATTGATATTAGATGAAAATTTACTGTTGTGAACCTCATTTACCATAATAGTCTGAAGTACTGATCCAAACTTTTAACTTTTTCTTAATACAGTTTTTATAGTCGTGCATTTGAGAAGATGTTTCAGCAGTGTTTGGAACTCCCCTCTCAATCAAGATACTCAATTGCATTCCCACTACTTTGTACTCATTTTATGAGTTGCACACATGAGCTTTGTCCAGAAGAGGTAATTTCTTATTTTTTAACATAGCATAGATGACTATGACTAATATTTATAGATGCTGTTATAATTATGGGTGAGTGAGTGTGAGTGGCATCTTGGCTTTGGAGTCTGGAAAACCGGATTTCAAGAGTCCATGAGTTAACACTTCTCAGTGCCCTGCAGTTCTAGCAGTCCAGTTACCATTGAATCACAGATATATGTCAGTGGAGACGTTGTCAATACTGGAAGTTACTTAGACAAGTGAGACTGAAATTACAGGTCCAGAGTTTCCCCTCCCAGGAATATCTTGTTTTACATTTATAATATACTACCTTCATCCCCCATGGTTGTTACTGACCTTCTTTGGGGAACCATTTGAACTGCGGTCTTTTAAAATAATGGAATGTCAATTGAAAAGGATAGTAGAGATCATCTTGTCTAGCTACTTTTTTTGTAGGTGGAAAAATACTGAGGCTCCAACAGGTTAAATGACTTGCTAAAGATCTCACAACTAATTTGTGACCATCAGGAATAAAATCTGAGTCTACTGACGCCAAGGCTAGTATTCTTTTTATTAAACCATGCAGAATATATTTCTATTTATTCAGTTTTAAAAATTATAAATATATTAATCATTCTTTTCCAGCATATATATATTTTGAAATATTTATGAATTGTTCAGTTAGCTGGATTGCATTTCTTATTATTCTTTCCTGCTGTGCTTTTTTTTTTTAGTATGAGAAATAACCATGTAATCTAATGGGTCAATGGAAATAATTCTGGATTTAGAGTCAGAATTTGAATCCCAGATATATTGTTGACCTCTGTTTTCTCGTATATGAAATATGATACCTCTTGAGATCCTTGTAGTTTCAAGTCTATGATAATATGAATATATGGAGATGGTATTTACCACTTGGTGTTACTCACCAGACATTGAATTAGACATTTTTAGGGATATAAAGGAGACTAAGCTAATAGTCCCCGCATTTGAGTAGCTTTTAGTTTAGGGAAAGATAAAACAATAAATATGCATTATCTCTTTACCTTAGATTTTGGAGTTATGAAATCTAAGTGCTAGAAAGTACTTTAAGAATCATATTTGAATCCACATCATTGAGAAGCAAAATTTATAGCCTATAACTTAGATCAGAAGTCAGGTGTCTTAATTTCAGCACAGTGATCTTTTGGGGTTGTCATGTTGCTACAGAAGATAAATTTTATTTTGGAAAAAACTGTCAATTCTGTAGGAGTTGAAAACAGTATGAAAATGTATATAATACAAAATAAGGCTCTTATTCCCCATGAGGTCATTCATAAAGATAGAGCTTGAGGGTAGTGTATTGAAAGTTAGTCTCAAAACTAGTCAACCAAAAAGATCTGGGTTCAAATTTCATCTTTGAATCACATGGCTGTGTCATGTAACACATATGTGAAACATGGGAGCCACTAAACATCTCTCAGTAATTTAGGAGAACTCTCATAGAAGTTGTAGAGAGTGAGTTTCCTCACCAGAAAATTCCTCATATCAGTGAAATCGTAGGTCTAATCCCTATTCCTAAGATCATTCATATATGTTAAAGCATAGATAAAACTTTTCAAATTCTTTGTGAAATAGAATTCAGTAATTGGTAAAATTAGTGACAATGAGACTAAGAAAACTTTTGTTTTCTTGTCCTTTGAAAATCTCTACAATTTAATGTCTTTTAAAGTAGTATATTTTTATTTTTTAAGTAAATAGATTAATCTATCCCTCTCACTGACTGTCCTCTTCATTAAACAAATTTAAAAAAAATAAATTAAAAACTAAAACAAATCCTTCAGAACATAACTAGTTATTTGGTCAAACAAAATCCCATATTAATCATTCCTGAAGCTACATTTCTAATAACTTCTATTACAAGGTGAGTAATGTGATTCTTATTCATTTTTGTGAACTAATGGTTTATCATTGGAATGATCAACAATCTAAAGATTCTGAAAATTGTTATCATTGTGTAGATTGTTCTCCTGGTTCTGCTTACTTAACTTTGCTTCAGTTCATGAAATTCTTCCAAAGTTTCCTCTGAAATTGATTATTTAACCATTTCTTACAATACAATAACATTCCCTTATGTTCCTACACATGTGTGTATATATGCTATAATTTGTTTAGTCTCAATTTATTTGTAAATTTAGCACATTATTAATAAGCTATTCATTTTTTTAAAGTTGATAGTAATATGGTGCAGTGTAAATCAATCACTAAACATTTATTCAGGGCTTACTCACTATGTACCAGGACTTGGGATGCAAAGACAAAAATATAGCAGTCCCTAAATATAAGGATAAAATGAGGGGGATTAGAAAATTTTATGATCTTTTCAACTATATAAGCACAGATAGCCCCATAGTTAATTGACTGTTGTTAATTTCAATAACACACACACACACACACACACACACACTTTTAAATTTTATAAAGGGGTTTCTCATAAAAATAAGCTGTTAGACAAAACAATGACTACATTTAGGTTTATAGGAATTAAATTCATACTGTGAAACTTTTTTCATTGATAGATTTTTTTTTTGACAGAATACTTACAACAAATAGCCAAACAAACTCTCATTACAAACCACAATTTCCCAAAAACTCTTAAGCAAATAGTGTGACAATAACTGTCAGAAAAAATATCACCTTTCACTTTTTTACTTTACTAATTGTGTTAAAAGAATGGAAAATTGATTAATTTTGATAAGATGATGGCAAAATTATTTTATTTGGCTTTCTTAGTGTTATCTGTTATCTTTGTTTACATTGTGCATGTCATATATAATAATGTAAGCTAAACATCCTAGTTGTCCCCACTGGAAACAACATCGACTTCTCCAAACTATCTCTCCAATATAAACAAATACCAGTACTTAATTCTAAAGAAGCATGAATGTGGAAATGAATGGTGCTAGTAATGTTTTTTATTATTTTCATAAAAGAAATTTAATTTTTATTCATTCTGCTTCTTGCATTTAGGTTACTTTTATTTTTCAATTTGTTTCACTAGAGAGGAGAGAAGCGATTGGGTTAATTAATTTTAAAATTTTTGGTCCAGTTAAGCTAGGGCTTTAATTTTTAGAAGTAGTCTTATTTAAAATTTGAGATTTCATCTCATTGTGTGTATTCTGTACACTGACACAGCCTATCATCTTGCTATGTCTGTTATAAATTAGAGTATTTATAGATTATAGTATTCAACCATCTGGCAATGAGAGCAATGAGAGATGGGTTCAAGTTGGGGAGACAGAGAATAAGCAAGGGGAAAGAAGGAAAAATTTGTTAAGCATTTATTCTGCTCCAACACTATTTTAAGTGATGGGAACACAAATATAAGCAAAAAAAAGACCCTTCCTGTTTTCAAGAAACTTGTATTCTATTGGTCCTTATACCACATATATAGGAACTTGAAAGCCGAGAGAAATAAGACAGAAAGGATACTTGAATAGGCCTAAAATTCAGAGAGTAAGGAATATAGTGGGGAGTCAGCTAAATATATTGGAAATTAGTATGAACAAAAAGTTGTAAATATTAGGTAGAATTTTCTAAAACATGATTTTACCTTTAATCATTTATTGCAGATATTTTAGTAATGTTTACTTCCTCCCCTCCCCCCTTTTCTGTTTATCCAAGTCAAATTAATTAGGCATATTTATGGAGAACTTGTTATAAAAGGTATTGTATAGAGTAGAGCCTGGATGGAAAAAATTAAGTAATACACAATTTCTATCAGTAAAAGTCCTACAATCTAGTAAATAATTTTGACACATTACTATAATGTAAATTAACATGTTGTTTTTGTTCACTCAGTTATGTCAGACTCTTTGTGATTTCATGATTCAACTGTCCACAGCATTTTCTTGACAGGGATACTGGTGTGATTTGCCATTTCCAGTGGATCCTTTTGTCAGGCAATCAGAGATTAAAGCATTTTGCCCAGATCACACAGCCAGGAAGTATCTGAAACTTTATTTAAACTTAGATCTTCCTGACTTTAAGCCCAGTGCTCTATTTACTGAGCCATCAATTGTCTCTCTGGATTAATATTGTCATATTTATTAGATTTGTTCTAATTTTCTCTCAGTGATTAAAATTAGGAGTCATGGGTGGCATTAGGCTTCACGTAAGAAAAATTGATTGTGATAACTAACCAAAATTGGAATGAGTTATCTTCAGAGTTGGTTTTCTTTCATTAGATGTATTCAAGAAAATACTTGTATGAACCATTATAAGAACCACTTCTATGAATATCATTAGACTTATCTTTTTCACATGAAGGTTAGACTAGGTGGCATCAAGGTCTCTTGTCTTTTTTTTTTATTTAAGGCGGTGGGGTTAAATGTCTTGCCCAAGATCACACAGGTGATTATTAACTATCTGACACCAGATTTGAATTCAGGTCCTCCTGACTCAAGAGCTGGTGTTATATGCCACCTAGGTACCTCTATCAAGATCTCTTTCAAAGAGATTGTATGCTTTATGTACTACTTTAGAAATTTATATGTATTTTGACAAGCAAGGATCTACCATGTGCAAAGTGTGTGTGTGTGTGTGTGTGTGTGTGTGTGTGTGTATACAGAGAGAGATTGTGAGTTTGTGTGTGTGTGTGCGTACGCACGTGCATGTGCTAGGAGCCAGAGACTATAGTAATAGAGTTGTATACTCCCCTAAAGAGTTTAGATTTTTCTGGTAGGTAAAACACATACACAGATAAATAAATTCAGGGTGATTTCAGGTAATCAGCCCCTGAATCTTAAAGGAAGAAATGAGAAGGGAATGTTAAGTCAGGAAGAATAAGTGCCTGTATGGGCCCGTGGAGATATAAAGAAAGACAAAAACAAACCTAGAATCTGTCACTGCTCCTAAGGTCCTCACAGGCTAATGGAATAGAAAACTTAAGGCAGCAGAGTTAATCAATAGGAGAAAAACACTAAGATAAAAGAGGCTTCTTGCAGAATGTGAGACTTGGAGACTTAAAGAAAACCAATTGATGGAAATGAGAGCAATTCAGGCAGGGTAAATGTTATCAGGAGTCAGGAAATGGAAGATTGGGTAGGAGAAAGAGCAAAGGGGCTCATGCCACTGGGTCACAGGTGTGTGGAAGGGGGAGTAGAGAGTAGGAAGATGGGAAACTTAGGGAAGGACCACATTATAAAAGACTTCAAAAAAGGGAGATCAGTTGAAATTATGTCATCTAAAATTTGTAGTGTATTTAGTATGATTTTATGATTTTCTTGCCTTCTTGCCACAACTGAGTAGCAGTAAGGGTAATGAATGGTAGAAGTAACAAGTCTAAAGTTTGGCAGGGCAGATTTTTAATAGAGTAGTGGACAAAAGATTTAAGAGAATAGAAGAGATGAATTGGTTTGCCTATGGGATCAAGAGAGAGTTGGAAGGAAAGTGTAGCCAGTGCAGAAGTTGAAGAGGTTTGGATTTTTCCACACCCCTAAGTAAAGCCTTTATCATGATCCTATCATGAGCTGCCCCAGTGGATGAAGTGAACAGTTTACAAAGTTGAGACTTGTTCATATTGAACCCCTATAGTGAATGAACAACTCCTTTCTTCCATTCCTAGGTTATTTCCTAACCCAGAAGCAGGTTACTCCTTAGGAATTAATTATGAGAAATCAATTCCCCCAGCCCCCAGTAAAATATCTCTTGTTTTTAGTATTTTTCCTGTCAAGGTCAGTATGTGTTTTTTCTTATACTTTTTTATTTTCCTTTATTTTTTCTCTTTATCTTCTAATAATTCACACTTTTTTTTTTGAGAGTGGTGTTCATTGATGGTCTTGGATCAAGGACTGTAATCACAGCAGTGCTTCAGAAAAATTATAGAATATGCACTGGCTTAATACAAAGGATAGTCTAAGTAGCAGGTTTTTTCCTCATGATCATTCAGTATTCTGTTATAAGTACCTGTTATATATCATGTACTGTGCTAAGCCCTTTACAGTTATTATCTCATTTAATACACATAACAATCCCAGAGGTAGGTGCCATTATTTTACAATTTTATAACTGAGAAAACTGAGGCAGGCAGAGAGGTTAAAAGTGACTTGCCCTGGATTAAACAGCTTGTAAGTATATAAGACTGAATTTTAATTTTGGTCTTCTTAACTTTAAGCACAGTGCTATCCACTTGCCACTTAGCCTCCAAGGATACAAGGCTATGTTCTTTCAGTAACTTAAATTCTATAGAGGGAAACTTGTGCATTTATATTCATGCAAAACAAATGCAAGGTTATTGGGAGATGGAGTATTGATATCTTGAGAGGAGAGAAAACAATTCACTGTGATACTTGAGACTTGAAGGTAATAGAAATTCTTAGGGGGAAAAATACAGAGTGCATTTAAGGGATAGAAGGCAGCTTTTTACAGGTTGCAAGGCACAGAGAAGAGAACAGCTGGGTCCTATATAGAAAATAGAGAAGTCCAATTTGGCTAAAACAAAGAGTACTTGAAAATAATGTAATTTATAATAGGGTGGAAAAGGCAAGTTGTAAAGAGCTTTAAATACTCAATAAAAGCATATATAATTCTAGAAATAGTAAGGAGCCTCTGGATTTAATTGAGGAGAGTGAAATATTCATATATATATATATTTAGGAGAGTAACATTAACAGCTATGTAAAGTATGAATTGGAGTGATTAGAGAATTTAAGTGGGGAGGCTATCAGAACCATCAAAGAAATTATGTTCTTAACTAGAATGGTAGCTGTGTGAGGACTTGGAATGTTAAGGAGTCCCTAGAACTTGTCTTTCTGAGTTGCCATATTTTGCAGAAACATTGGATTTGTAATGTATAGGAGGCCTTGAATGTGTCAAGGATTAAAGCCCCTCTGATCTGACATAATTTCTTGTTTGCATCCCAAGCTAGACTCCTTATTTATTCTTGGGAGTGAAGACAGGCAGTCTTCATTAGACTGTGAAACATCTTGTGCAGTTGAGAACCTTTGTAGATAAGCACATCATTCTATCTTCATAGTCTAGCAGTTTTCAAGAGAAAAGAATGCTGCTTTTGCCATACTAATTCATGATTTTTCCTCCTCTGTCTTTCTCTCTTTGTCACAGTTTGATAACTTCTTTTTGGCTTGTGAGCTCTTTGCCCTGCCTTAGGGTTCCACAGACATGTTCATTTCTCCTGTAATAAACTTAATTTTCATGTAAGTTTCATGAAGTTGTGATTACCTGTTGACAGGAAAGAATGGGATAGATTTGAGAGGAGATATTGAGGTAAAATTATAGATTTTATAACTACTGGATATGTGTGATGAAGGAAGAATGAGCAGATGGGTTAAGGAGATGAGGCTAGAAAGGTAATAGTATACTTACAGGAATAGGGAAATTGAGCAGAGGGTTGAGTTTGAGGAGGACAGGTAATGAATTCTATTTTTCTTCATATTAAATTTGATATACTATTAGACATCTAGATAGGAATGTTTAATGGGCATTTAGTGATATGGGAGACATTTGCATAGAAATTATAGTTAGATCCATAGAATCTGATGAATTCACAAAAAGATAGTAGATAAGAAAGAGAAAGGAGGGAATCTAGGACAGAAATTTAAGGTAGTCACATTTCACCCCACAGTAAGGGAATGGCTTATGTATGAAAATTCAGCAAAGGTGATTAAGAAGGATTGATTAGGCAAGTAGTTGGGGAACTTTGTGAGATCATCAGTGTCACAAAAACTCAAAGCCCAAGAGGTATGTGAATATAAATTTAGGCAATGAAAGGGAAAATGTTGCTTTCTAGAGAAGTTAATTGCCTTCACATCACCACATCTCTTTGGCTTTTAAATCTAATTAAAATTTTTTTTGTTTACTTAAATGGATTGACTTCTTTTTTAAAAAAAAATATTTTTCCAATTTCTATTTTTCCAGTGGTAGTTTTCAGCAATCATTTTTTTTGCAAGGTTTTGAGTTTTACATTTTTCTCCCTCTCTCCCTCTTTTCCTTCCTCTTCCTCCTGAACACAAAACAGTATAATATAGGTTATACATGTCTAACCATGCTAAATATAGAAAATAGATTGACTTAATATACTATGGTAGATACAGAATCACAGAGTTGAAAGGGACCTAGAGTCTACCTAATCCTATCTGTACTAGGATTGTTCGAATTGTACTAAGGGGTGTTTTGAAAGATTATGAATTAAGTACATAGAGATAATATTTGTATTCTTTTACATTATGGAGGATCTTTTTTTTTTGTTTATAAAAGAAAGATTTTATTTATTTTGAATTTTACAATTTTCCCCCAATCTTGCCCCCCCCCCGAAGGCAGTCTGTTAGTCTTTACATTGTTTCCATAGTATACATTGATCTAAGTTGAATGTGATGAGAGAGAAATCATAATGGAAGATCTTCTTGACCCTTTTAAGTCTCTTTTCAAAGAGCAGTATTTTATAAAATCAAATCAATTAGACACTTATTTTGTATCTTTTAAGTGCTAGGTATTAGATATGCCTGTTCTTTGCAGTCTTGTAGAACTTTAACTTAATTATCCTTCTTTACTCTGAAATTATATCAGTCAGTCTGATTCTTGCAGGAAATGTATTTTAAAACATTTATATATCTTGTTTTGATAGAGACATCATATTGGGGATCGAAGTCTTTCATTATGTAACATGTTCTTGGATGAAATGGCAAAGCAGGCTAGAAATCTTATTACAGATATTTGCACAGAACAGTGTACTCTTAGTGACCAGGTAAGAATTTAATTTTTTCCATAAGTGCAAATAGAAGTCTTGTTTATGAACATAGAAAAATGTGACCAGTGGTAAGTAATTGAGTCATATTTTGACTTGATTCTGTGGTTCATTTCATTTGCTATTTTTCAAATTGGTACAAGTGTTATGGATGTTGGAAGAATGGGAACTGAACTGAGAAAAGGACATAAACAATTATAACAGTTTCCTACAGAAATTTAAATACTATCATTTTTTTTATAACAAAAACACCCAAAAGCTTAAGAATTATCCTCCATAGCAAACACTCAACTCACCAGGTAGAGATACCAGTTTAGAATATAAACTCATTTATAAAGTGTTAGGAAAAAAAGGTGTTGAATGATTATGAACAGTGTCTTTCACAAAAAAGTGAAGAGGGGAAAAACAACTTAAAGAAACTTTGTCAAAACTTAAAAAGCTAAGAAAAGTCATCTCAAGGAAATTACTGATGAAACTGGAAAGAGAAGAATAAATGATGGCAAAGATGTATAATATCAGGGATAGTGGAGAGACCACAATAGAACTCTTAACATTGAAGTACTTATTGTATTTATTTTAAAAAATTGGAAATGTCATTGAAGAAAGCAAAGATGAGGAAAAGCAAGTAGAGGAAGTCATCTGGAGGTGACACAATTTTGGGAGTATTGAATTGATTCTCAGGGTTTCTGAAGGATGGGAAGCTGCCAAAGGCATGGAAGAAAAATCTCAGGCTTCATTATTACCAAGAAAAGGCAACCAAGAGAAAAATAAATACTTATGATATATTTGCTTCCCTAAGATATTTGAGATTAATCTGCGCATACATGGACTATATTCTTGTTAAAGATATTAGAAGGGAATGGTTAGACAACTTTCACATCAAGGAGTTATAGATTCATTTCAGTTAATGTCAACCAAAACAGAATACAATCATTAAAACTAAAATATACCGAAAGAAGAAATTCATCCCCAAAAGAAAATAAAATATATGAAAGAATAGGGAAAATATTAATGAGACTCTTCCCTGGGAGGATAGTGCTTTTCAGGCAAAGAAGCAATGAGATGGGCATCAAGGCATGGAAAATATATTGACCAAAAGTGATGTCGCTGAAGGAAGTAAGACAATGACTGCTGATGTTTGTACAGCACTTTAAGGTTTTCTTTACCTCATTTGATTCACATAACTTCTTTGTGATGTAGACGGTAGCAGTAACTATAATTTATATTAGTACTTACTGTGTACCAGGCACCATGTTAAAGGCATTGCACATTATCTCATCTGATTTTTACAGCAAATCTGTGAGGTGCTTCAAGAATGTTTATCCTCCTTATTAAAGGAGGAAACTAAAACTCAGAGGTCAGTAATTTACCTTGTCACACAAATAAAAAATTAGAAGCAGACTTTGAAAGCAAGGATCTGCATCAGGTTCTGCATTTTATACAAACATCTTTTTATTAAAAACATTTCATTACTTTTGGGAAGGTTCAATTCTCCAGGAGATTAGAAACATTCCACAAGGAGTATGATTGAGCTATTCTAAAACAAAGCAATTTATAGAATCATTTTATAGTCTAGTCTAGGAGACCCATTTCATTGAAAAAGCAAGTGATGAGTCCTACTAATTTCAGTAAGCCTTTAGGGAATTACAATATTCCATATTTAAGCATCTCTTCCTCAATGTGCATATCAGTATGGATCAATACAAAAATTTCATAGTCCCTGACCTTAAAGAGCTTGTAGTCTAATTGGGAGGATAGCATACATACATCTATAGTATGTCTTGTCCATTTAATAAAATTGATTTGTCTCAGTGTTAGAATATATTGAAATTTCCTGTTTCCTGACCCTGGTACTCATTGCTTAGTAACTGATTGAATTGAAGATGGAAGATGCATCGCTAGACAACAAATTTTGTGAAAAATATGTAACTTTCAGTGAACTACTACTGATGCAAAATGAGTCAGCTTAAGGACAATCACGAAAGCTAATGTAATCTTGGGCTGAATTGAAAAGAATAATTCATACCCTGGTTAACCCATGTCTGGAGTATTTGTGTTTGATTTGGGTACCATCCTCTAACCAAGAGCATTGGAGATTTGGTTAAAGGAATTAGTGAATTAATCGTGGATAAGGGAATACTTGGAAATATAAGAGATCTCTCCAAGTCTTATAGGAGTATTTTGTGGAAGAAAGATTAGATGCCCAAAAGAGCATTATAATGGCAGATGAAAAGGAAACAAGTGGTTTTTTTTTTTCTAGCCCAGCATATAGAGTGAAAATATGAGGAGCAAAGGGCAGGGGAGAATGAGCCAGTAAATTGAAAATTAAAAATGAAAACCCATTTTAAGAAAAGCTACCATTCTAGTAAGAAATAATCTACCTCCCAATTTTACTCTTTAAAATCAATATTAATAGAAATAAAGTTTTTCATGTTTTCTTGTGATGCTTTAATTTTAATTATGCTCTTAACTTCATTTATTGAAAAGAGATTTTCTATCTTTATTAATTTTTCAAAAAAATATAGTTGCTGCCAAAACATTGTGCCAAAACCATCAGTCAGGCAGTTAACAAAAAATCAAAAAAACAGACTGGAAAGAAAGGGGAACCTGAAAGGGAGAAACCAGGAGTTGAAAGCATGAGGAAAAACAGACTGGTGGTAACCAAGTAAGCCATATACTTTATTTCGTGTGTGTGTGTGTGTGTGTGTGTGTGTTTCTAACACATACATGTATATGTATTTATATATAACTGATTTTAAGAACTGATGTTAATATTCAGCAAAAAAAAAAAATAGCCATACACTTTTAGTTTCTCTTTTTGACTTCAGGCTCAATCCTGTATCCAATGAGCCACCTAGTTACCTACAATTTTTTTTTGCAAAATTAAAAAACAAATTTTAATTTGGCATTCACTTTTCTCCCTCTCTTTCACCCATGGTTCATAAGGGGGGAAAAACCCCTTTGCATAGTCATCCAAAATAAAATTCCATGTTAGCCACATCCAAAAAATTTTTGTTATGTTCTGCATTTTATGATTTAATAGTGAAGCTTAAAACAAACTATGGAACATTTTCTAGGTATTCTTTAATGTTTAACTTAACTTTTTTAATTAACCTTTTATCTACCAAAAATATCATGAAACTATAACTGCAACTAGGGATAGCAGTAATTTATTTATAAATTGAATGAAATTCAACTTTTTTTTTCCTTGATGATTATATTCAATAATACTATCTAACTGTATATAGAGAGGCAAAGGAATACTCTTGAATTTAGAAATAGTGTTTGTAATATATGTAATCTCTCAGAAAACTTTAATGTAGCATACTTTACATATGGGAAAATTATATAGAAGAATTTTGCATTCTGATAGGAAGATACAACCTTAAATCTAATTATTTTAAAAGTAAATTTATTTCATCAAACATTATTTAATATTTTACTTATTATTTTTCCATCTCTATTTTAGCCTTGATAAATTGCACACTGCACTTTCTGAACTTTGTTTCTCTATAAATTATGTACCAAACATGGCTGTTTGGGAACACACTTTTACTCCAAGAGAATATTTGACATCTCATCTGGAAATTCGCTTTACCAAGTAAGACAAAAAATATATTCCTCTTTATTAAATCTTAGCATCTCTGAATGTTTCCTTTTAGAGCACGAGAGTCCAAATAATAGAACTTTTTTTGTTTTGTTTTTTGTGAGGCAGTGAGATTAAAGTGATGTGCCCAACCAAGGTCACACAGCTAGGTAATTATTAAGTTTCTGAGGGCAAATTTGAACTCAGATCCTCCTGACTCCACGGCCGGTGCTCCACCTAACTGCCCCAAATTTTATTTTTTTTATACAGCATATAACTGTCCACATACTCTGCAGTCTAGAGACATTAGCCTTGCTATTCCTTGAACGATATACTCCATTTCTTTACTCCAGGCATTTTCACTAATTATTCTCCATGTATACAGTGCTCTTTCTCCTGACTTCCCTGATTTCTTCAAATTTCTCACCTTCAAATTTTCACCTTCTACAGGTGACTTCCAATCCCCTTCAATTCTAATACTGTCCTTCTACTAATAATTTCCAGTTTATCCTGTATATAACTTGTTTGTATATAGTTTTTTTTCCTGTTGTTGTCCCCATTAGACTTTGAACTTCTTGAGAATAGGGGGTGTCTTTTCTCTTTGTCTCCTCAGCACTTTGCACAGTGCCTCCAGCAATAATAGACGCTTTATCTTCATTGACTGGCTAAATTTGTAAACTCAAAATCCTTAAATTTGATATTGATTTCCAGGAAAATTTTATGACATATTAATGGAGAGATAGTGAATATATAGAAGAGAATGTAGCAGTCAGAAAGAACTAGTATGCTTTCTCAATGAATTCTTCACCTTAGAATTGCTTCCTTCAAAACTTAATTCAGGTGCTACCTACCTCAGGTGAAACCTATCTACTCATCTACCCTGAAAATCCCTTTGCATTTACTTTCTTATGTATTTATATGTTTTTCATATAAATGAAACAAACTCCTCAAGTGCAAGAATTGTTCATTTTTTTTTGTCTTTGTAACCTCGGTGTATAATCAGTACTTAAATATTTGTAGATTGATTAGAGTGGTAAGTCTGAAGAATGACGTAAATTCCAGTTATTCACACCCTTTCACTAATCACCTAGCCATCACCTTTGTTCAGAAATTCATTCCTTCTAACCTCAACCCTATCTGCAATCTTGTAGTTGACCCCCTTGCTTCATGTCACTATATTTTTCACTAAAAAATAAAATGATCTGTTTATGTTGGCTGTCTTCCTCTTTCTGCCCCCTTCTACCTCCACCTTAATAAATCTCATTACCTTTCTATTGGATTTAGCATACACATAGAATTCAAGCAGAACTTCACTATCTTACTCTTTTTGCCTCTAATGGTAAATACATTTTATGTAGGAGACAGGAATATGAAATTTTTGTCTTTAAGGTGAATATTTACTTTTGGGGGGAGGGAAGAAAGCTCAGATACCCAAACTAAAATTAACATTTGTTTTTCAATACAAAACTGATAAATTTTCAAATTCATATTCAAAAGTACTCATTAGAAAAATCAAGAATAAGAAAATTAGCAACTTTTAAATTGACTTTATAAAAATTGTAAATGATAATATGAATTGATTTACTATAACCCACTGAAAAATATTTCAAGTATGAATGAATATCTTTTCAAAAGCACTTAATTTTTTGCTAATGTAGTGAGTAAGTGATCAGACTCAAAAAACTTGAAACATTTTAGAGCATTGATTTCAAGATAATTAATAACGATTCAACAGAATAATTTTCCAGAAGAGCATTCCACCCTTGTCATTGACAATTATTTTTTTTTTCAAGGCAATGGAGTTAAGTGGCTTGCCCAAGGCCACATGGCTAGGCAATTATTGTGTCTGAGGTCGGATTTGAACCCAGGCATTCCTGACTCCAAGGCTGGTGCTCTATCCACTGCTCCACCTAGCCGCCCTGACAATTACTTTTTAAAAAAATTTTGCTCTAAATGGTAGAGCTATGGCAGCTTTACCAGAGGGCAATTTAGTATTTGAGCAGTGGGCCCTCAGGACCACTAATATTACAAGGGTCAATTGAAATTTAAGCTAAATGCTGGAAATGGCCTTTGGGTGAGAACTACCAATTCTTGTCATAAACATTTCATAATTGTGAATGACTGAAAAATAAAGTTACTTATTAGTGGATTTATATCTTTAAGAATGGAACTGAATTGACATTCCAGAATAACTTGTCTCCCCACATTTCAGGATTTGGTAGCATGTAAACTGTTGTTTTTCTTTTAAATAATTTTATATCATTAAACTATATTTATAGCTAACAAGCACTCTTTCATATGATTTGAATGAATGACTTCTTTACAATAATGTGAACAATCTTTTATTTCATTTACTTTTTTCCTTTAAAGGTCAATCGTGGGGATGACAATGTATAATCAAGCCACTCAAGAAATTGCAAAACCTTCAGAGCTCTTAACAAGTGTAAGGGCATACATGACAGTACTCCAGTCGATAGAAAATTACGTACAAATTGACATTACAAGGGTATTTAACAATGTTCTTCTTCAGCAAACACAACATTTAGACAGTCATGGAGAGCCAACTATTACAAGCCTATACACAAATTGGTAAGACCTTAAATTGAGTGAATGTTGAACATTCCCTTTTTTGAATGGTTTATTTTTCCAACTTCATGCAGTCTAATATATAGTCTATACATGTATAACCATGCTAAACATAGCTTCATATTAATTAGAACATTTCTTTTTTTGTTGAAGAAAATAAGGATAGGAAATCTCTAAAAGTTGAAACCTCTTATAAAAGTACATCCTATAATAAGTTTTGAAATAACACTTTGATTCTTCTCTTTCCATATGATCATATGCTTCTTTTTAGGTATTTGGAGACTTTGCTGAGACAAGTCAGCAATGGCCATATAGCTTATTTTCCTGCAATGAAAGCATTTGTGAATTTGCCCACAGAAAATGAGCTGACATTCAATGCAGAAGAGTATTCAGACATATCAGGTGAACTTGTTTGAAAATTCATATTTATTTATTTGTAGTCTTGATTCTTTAGGTTTCACTGTAGAAAATCAGTATCAAACAAGTCATTTTCTTTTAAGTAAATCTTTGTAGGTTATCTCTAAGTGGTTTTTAGAAATGTCTTTTCTCTGTGTATATTTATGATTTCCTTTTCCATGTGATGGTTGGGGTATTAAGGGATTTACTTTTAAAATAATTTGATTTAGCTCTCAAGTGAATGAATTAAATTATTTTTCTTTCTTAGAAATGAGGTCACTGTCAGAATTGCTAGGTCCATATGGTATGAAGTTCCTCAGTGAAAGCCTTATGTGGCATATTTCATCACAAGTTGCTGAACTTAAGGTAATAGTTTTCACATTTCATCCATATTTTTATCTTTGAAATTCGTTTTGAAATGTCATTATGGTTATGGTTAAGCAAAATACGTTGTTTAGAATTTTAGTTATTTTTTTCACCTTTAATAATATTTCAGAATTTTAGAATGGGGAGGGATCTTTTCTGAACTATACAAGAATCAACTCTAGAACATTTCCATCACTGATCCAGAGATAACATGTGTAAAGTGACTTGTACCTTTTTAAATGTGAACTTTTATGATGATTATCATTAATCAGCAAGCAGTTACTCAGGCACCAGCTAGACATTGTTAAGTATAGAGACATAAACAAAACAATTCCTTACTTCAAGGAGCTTACTTTATTTAGAGGAATAAAACGTGTATACATAAGTTTATCTGAAATAATTACAAATTAGGTTGGGGGGGGGTCTAGCATTAGCAGTCAGGATCAGGAAAGGTTTAAACTTTGTTTTTTGCTTTTTGCTTTTTTGCAAGGCAATGGGGTTGTGACTTAACCAACATCACACAGCTAGGTAATTATTTAGTGTTTGAGGCCAGATTTGAACTCATGGCCTCCTGACTTCAGGGCCAGTGCTCTATCCACTGTGCCATCTAGCTGCCCTGAAAGGTTTGAACTTTGAAAGAAATGGAGTGAATCCAGTAAAATATGTTCAGTCTGATGCCTAAACCTATAAATATTACCTTTATAACATCTATCATATACTTCCCCTTCTCTCTAATGACAATGTCATCACCTTAATTTCAGGCCCTCATTATTCTCACCCAAATTTTTGCAATAGCCTCATTATTGGTCTCCTTGCCTCTTTCCTTGTTCCAGACCGTCTTCCATAAACCTGTCAAAATGATTTTTCTTAAACCATAGGTCTGACAATGTCACACACCCCCATCCCCCACTCAGTGAATTCCGGTATAGAGTTCTCTTGGCTTTTAATAGCCCTTCATAATTTGGCCCCTTCCTCCCATTACAATCTTTTTACTTAGTTCCACATACTTTCCATTAGTCTTATTTCTAAAACTCCACCTCCCAATTGAGAATTTTCACTGACTGTCCCCTGTGCTTTTAGAACTTGTTCCCTTATCTCAACTTCCTGACTTCATTCAAGTCTCAGCTAAAGTCTTCTTTAAGAAACTTCCTAATCTAGGGGCAGCTAGGTGGCACAGTGGATAGAGCACTGGCTCTGAAGATCTGAATTCAAATTCCTCCTAAGACCCTTAATAATTATCTAGCTGTGTGACCTTGGGCAAATTACTTAACCCTATTGCTTTGCAAAAAAACCCAAAAATATATAAACCAAAAAAAAAAATAAAAGAAACTTCCTAATGTTAATGTCTTTCTTCTGTGATTATTTCCAGTTCCTTATTTTGCTTGTGTTTTTTAATCAGTTTATTTGGTTTTTGTTCTTCCACCCCTTTTTTGTATCCCCAGTATTTAACGCAGTGCTTGGTATTGATAGGCATTTAATAAATGCTTCTCGACTTGACTTCTTGACTTCACTGGAGCTCAAGAGAGAGGCAGGGATGGATGTGTAGATCTAAGTTATCTGCATGGGATGGTTGTAATATCTAAACCTATGGAACCTAATGGATTCTCTGAAAGAATATAGAGAGAAAAGATTTGAGGGCCTAGGACAGAATCTTAGGGCATATGCAGATGAGAGGATGATCCAGCAAAGAAAAAAGAGAAGGATTAATCAAGAGGAAGGAGAACCAAGAGATCTGTATCAGGAAAATTCAGAGAAGAAAGAATATTAAGGGGGAGAGAGTAATCAGTGTCATATGCTACAGAAAGGGCAAGGAGTATGAAGATTGAGAAAAAGTCATAGCAGTTAAGAGAAGGAATTTAGTAATTATATTATCTATTGTCTAGTTATCATTGAGGGAAGCAGTAACTATGGATAAGGGGCCCTATCCTCACCACCAGTGTCATTGATTGTTTACTAACTCCCATGAATAGGTAAGCCAAAGATCTCTGGGAATCAGAGTAGTCCTTGGTCTGTTGATCTTACTTCTGGAACCCTCATTTGGGGAAGCACTTTCTTTCTAGAAGGTGCTATTCATCCCTATCTAATGCCACTTTTATGTAGGCAAGTAAGCCTAATTGAAGACAGTAAGGCAGCCTCAGCAAGAGACAGGTGGTATCATGTGCCAGTTAAGTCAACCCACTACCACTTAACTTTAGATCTCAAGGGAGATAGACTATGACTGTGAGAGGCTTGGGAATTATAGCAACCCCTCTCCATCCATGCCTCTCCATCCATAGTCTTAATTCTAGCTCAGTCCTTGCATACATCATCTTTAGAAACAACTTCTGTAAGTACGCAGCCTGGAAGCTGTGGGTGCTTCAGTCACAGGTACTGAAGGACTAGAAAAGAAAATTTTTACCACCAAAAACCTTTGTATTATCAAATGGTTCAACATCAGAAATTGATAAGATTTTATTATGGAAATATTCATTAGTCAATTATTAAGAGCCTCCTCTGGACCAGGCCACTTAGCCAAACACTGGGAACATAAAAAATGGAAAAAAAAAGACTATCTCTGGCCTCAAGAACCTTACAGTTCAATGGAAGAAGACCAAAAAACCAAAAGGAAGCTGAAGATGGGGAGCTAAGGGGAAAGATAGAAGGTTGAGGGTATTCTGGTGGGGAACTTCCTAGGACATGATGGAGAAGTCAGAAATCCCAAAGTAGTAAACCCATCTGAAAAATGAGAATATGACATTAAGCATTACTTATATGCTTCATCACAGTATCTTCAGATGGATCCTCTTTGACTTGAAACTGAAACCTTCTGGGTGTGCTGTCTTCACTTTCAGAATATTTGTGAATTCCTTGAGAACAGGGACTACCTTACTTTTATTTCTTCCCGTAGCATGTGGCACAGTGTTTTACATATAATAAACATTTAAAAATATATAGTCATTTGTTCATTTGAAAGAGAAAATAGAGGATGATGCTTTAAGGTAATGGTAGAAACCAGGTGAGGGAGGATTTTAAAAAATGCTTTTTCTTTTTTCAATTATTGCACATCATTTTTCCCCCTTCTTATTTCTCCCTATCCCCAAGTAGAAAAAAAAGAAAAATAAAAATCCTTGTAGCAAATTTTTATAATGACAATGTCTAAAAATGGTATCTTATTCTTACATATTTAGTCCATCACTTCAGTGTTGAGAGATAGATAGCATTCTTCATTACTAATCCTCTGGAATCATAGTTATCATTGCATTGATCAAAGTTTTTAAATCTTTCAAAATTGTGTTTTTACAATGGATTTACAGTATAAATTGTTCTCCTGAATCTATTTATTGTACTCTACATCAGTTAATTTTAGTTTTCCTAGGTTTTTCTGAAATCATCTTATGTGATTTCTTATAATACAGTAGTAATCCATTATATGTTTATACCATAATTTGCTTAGTTGTTTCCCAATTCATGGACACTACTTGGCTTTCAATTCTTTACCATTATTAAAAGAGTTGCTCTAATATTTTTGTGAACTTTTTTATAATAACTGGAGGTTTAATAGGCCTATTAATGATATTGCAAGTGAGAGATTTTTAAAGGAGGAAGGGAAACAACTTATAAACAACATGAAAGGGCCAAAAGATAGGGATTAAAAAATTATATGCTAAGAGGTTATAATTATAGGAACAGTTTGCTATGGGGACTGAGGATGGTATCAGAGGTGTATTTAGAGTAGATGGCCTTGACAAGGAAAGACTGATACACAGATTGATAAATAAGTACAGTCTCCCTTGAGCTTTATGGAGCCACATCCCCAACTACCAATTAGACATTTCCATGTATCTCATCTCTTCCCACTCTAACATGTCTTCCATGCAACTACCAAAAAAAAATTCCCTAAGTGTAGGAACGGCCATGTCATTCTTTTTCCTCAAATTCCAAAGATTTCTGATTGTCAGATAAAAATGTTAACTCCTGTTTGGTTTTTCTAAGTTTCTTCCATACTAACTTCCAATTATCCCAGCAATTTTTATCAAAGAGGGAGTTTTTATCCCAATGGCCGGACTCTTTGGGTTTATCTCCTGTTTGGTTTTTAAAACCTTTCATAATCTGGCCTTGTTCCTCACATTGAGTACTCCATCTTTGTGCTGGATGTCCCCAGTTCATAGAATGCCCTTCCTATTCACCTCTGCTTCACAAAATCCATGCAACCCAAAGACCATATTCTACCTTAAATGCTAGTACCCTCCTACTCAAAGTACCTAAATTTCATTTTTATTTATCTTTTGTTTATTCAAAATATACCTTTTTTTTTGTATACATGAACTCTATGAGAGAAAGGATTATTTAACTCTGTTTATATCTCCAGCTCCTAACATAATGTCTGGTATATAGCAGATATTTACTACACATTCAATACACTCTTGTTGATTAATTGAAATAGCAAGCTCCTCATCAGACACTTGAGTAAAGAGTAAAGGAGCAGAGGAGTGATAGTGTAAAAGGCTTCTGAGATATATTGGAGAAGAAAGAGGAATATGTCAGTTAAATGATGAGATAAAATTTTCTTCTGGGGAAAATAGAGTTGAAATACTCATTAAAGAGACTTCAGAAGAAAAGATTTGAACATTGTGTATTACCCACAGACTGAGGAGTGGGGAAAAATAAAAGGATTGCTTTTCTTCAGTGAGGGATCACTTCAAACTATGTAGCATACATTTAAAGTAAACCCAGTTGGCATGGTTATATCACTTCTTTCAGTACCATTTAGCAAGAAAGGACAATGGTACAAGGTATTCTAAAGGATACTAATGTGAACTTGATTTAGTGTCACTATTTGGAAGAAAGAGAAATTAATACAAGGTATAAGAAATAGAATGGGTGGTTAATGCACGCTCAAGGGACTAGAGGTCAAAATGAAGACAAAAATTGGGTAGAAGTTTAGGGAGAGATAATGATAGAATGTTGTGGTCAGTTAAAGGAAAAGTACTATTCCAAGTCAGTTAATGATCTGAGTTTTTACAGTAAATTGAGCAAGTGTAGAAATAAATATTAATTCCCAGTTGTAAGAATAATATTTTGTTAATACATACAATAATGAATATTTTGTTTTCCCTGGAATTCATTATACCATTATATCTGTTTTTTCCCCTTATTCTGACATTTTCTTTCTTGGTTTTATTACTTTGCCATATGTCCCCATAGGCAGAGAGGTGATGCAGTAGATGGAGTACTAGACCTGGAGTCAGGAAGATTCATCTGCCTGAGTTCAAATCTGATCTCAAATATTTAGTCATTGTGTGATCTTGGGAAAGTCACTTAACCCTGTTTGTCTCAGTTGCCTCATCTGTAAAAAGGAGCTGGAGAAGGAAATTGCTTACCCTAATATCTGCCGAGAAAATCCCAAATGGGGTTATGAAGAGTCAGATATAACTGAAAAGACATCAAACAATAGCAATATCCATATATAGATTTTATATATAGTTAATTAGGATATATACACATACATATATTGATATACATATGTTTAGATTTATATTTTGTATTTTATTATTTTCCATTTTTGTCCACTATGATGTCATCTTTATTCTCCTTCTTTCCCCTTGTAAGATCCTATACTTCTTTTAAGAAATGGGCAACACATTATTTATCTTTACCATATTACCTCCTGTCCTACCAAAAGGAAGTTGATGATTGTGGAAGAAATGTAGCCCAGGGGCAGCTAGGTGGTGCACAATGGATAAAGCATTGGCCCTGGAGCCAGGAATACCTGGGTTCAAATCCGGTCTCAGACACTTTAATAATTACCTAGCTGTGTGGCCTTGGGCAAGCCACTTAACCCCATTTGCCTTGTAAAAAAAAGCCACCAAAAAAAAATGTAGACCAGCAGTGGATTTGACTTGTTGATGTACCTTAATAAAAATTATTTCTGGGAATTAGTCTTCCTGTATATTATGTTTCAATACACTTCATCCTGTTCCTTCTAATTCATTAGCATAATGATAATGTATCACTCAGTTTTAACTGTATGGAAATAATCATGTTCCTGAAAAAAACGTATTATTTCCTAGAAAATGTAAGGTTAGTTTACATAGTTACAATGCACATAACATGAAAGTTTTTTTTTCATAATGTCACTTAATCATTTATTTTTGGAAGAGCCAGCTTTATCTCTGAATGAAGAAAAATTCTTGTTTTGAAGATTTTTTTAAGCAATTTATGGTTTTTTGGGTCTGAATCATTAACCTCAATCAAAACCAAAAAAATCCCAGAACTATTCCATGAATTGAAATTTTTTTGTGTGTCAGAGATCTCTGCCTCTGTTTTTAAGATTTTCATACAAAGGAATGACAGTTTAAAATAGTAATATGTTTATATCCAAATTTTTAGTTCTTTTTAAAATTTTTATTTATTTAAGGCAATGAAGTTAAGTGACTTGCCAAAGGTCACACAGCTAGGCAATTATTAAGTATCTGAAGTCAAATTTGAACTCAAGTCCTCCTGACTCTGGGGTCAGTGCTCTATCATCTGTGCTACCTAGTTACCCTAAATTTTTAGTTCTTAAACATTAATTACTCTATTATTGACAGTCATCCTTTAAATTCCTGAGATTGCTTTTTTACCTTTATGTCAACCAGTTTATTTTGTTGATTAGTGTTAATTTTTTTTTTTTAGTCTCTATCTCTTAACTTCATAACATTGCTTGTACCATTTTGTTTTAAAGTAAAAGAATTAGGGAACTTGTAATAAATTTCTTTAGTACTAAATGGATTTTTTGAGTTTCATAGCAGTTTTGAAATCTAGGTACAAAGACTAAAGCTTAAGCATTTATTTAAAAATGATCAGGGAGTATTTAAGTGCCTACCAGTTATTCTGCTATGGACAGGATTATTCAGAATTTGATAGTGTTGATACAACAAAGTGTGGCAGTTTGGCATCACACAGATTTTTTAATTAAATGATTTATTTTAGCTCCATTGTGATCTCTATTTTGCTCTTTTTAGAATAGGTCTATTTGATAAAACTGAAAATAATGTTATAGGATGAATTTGTGAGGTCACACTCTTGAACCTTAAGGTCTTTGTAGTTCTACTTAATAGGGTAACCTGTTGAGTCTTTGTTTAAAAATTTATTTAAGGCAGTGGGGTTCAGTGATTTGCCCAAGGTCACACAGGCAATTATTAAGTGTCTGAGGATGGATTTGAGCTCAGATTTGATTCTCCTAACTTCAGGACCAGTGCTCTAGCCACTGCATCACCTAGCTGCTTCCCCTTGTTTAGTCTTTCTTAACTTATTAATGTTTCTTTCATGTTAGTAGTTTAAGTGGTCTTGTAGGTAATAATGTAAAGTGTTTGATAGCTTTATTACAAATTAGTAGGGTACACACTAAACTATGCTATTGAAGTATTTTTCTGAAATTCTATCATTGGTAGTTTTGAGGATAAGAAGAATACTTTTCTAAGCACTATTTTGTGTGTGTGTGTGTATGTGTGTGTGTGTATGTGTATGTATATTTTTTCAAAGTTTCCTATAATAGTAAAGGCTCATTTATATGTACTTAGCTATTTATAAACTTTTCCTCAGAGAAAGATTTTGAAGTGAGAAATTTCTCATAGACCTTTACTTCAGTCTTGGATTGTTAATTGATCTGGTGATAAAGCCTCTGTCATAGACTGTCAGAATTCCTGTTCCAGTTTTTACTCTTCATGTCTTTTCAGTATACTTTGGTGTTAAGAATAAAGTTAAAGTTTTTGTTCATTTTAAATTGAAATCTATATGGAATAATTAGCTCATTTCTTTACTTTAAGTTTGCTTAATATTTCTCATACTATTTTAAACTAAATTGATGTTTGGGAAATCAGGTAAAGTGTTGGTCTATAGGTATTTTTTTCTTTTTCTATTCAAGATGATTTCAGTTCTTTCTCAAGCAGAGAGCAATTTTATTTCGTAGTATTCTTGCATTTGGATTAAGAAAACAGAGCTTTTTTTTTTTGCATATCTGTTGGCTCTGAGTAAATTGTATTTCAGACCCAGTCAATACTTTATACATACATGCTGTTGGCAGTAAAGTGTGTGTTTATTACTTTCTTGAGGAAAAACACCCAGTCTTCTCTCCCTGCTCAAATTCCTGGGATGTTTCATTTGGAGTCATGCCCATTAAACTGGTTACTTTCCCTCCCCTCCCCTGCCAAAAGAATTCTTTTTGGCAATTTCTAGATCAATTTTTCCTTCTAGTTCTTCTTAGGGACCCAAATAGATAGATAGATACATAGATACATACATACACACATATGTGTATATATATATATATATATATACACACACACACACACACACACACACACATACAGACATACATACACACACATTAAGAAATGAGAATCTTTTATGCAAATTAACACAGCAATAAAGAAAGAATATACTTGTTTTTCTTTACTCTATTTATTTTCAGTATTTAATCTACAATCTTATTGTTAGTTAAATATTTCTTTTTTGAATTTCTCTCATCTGTGTTGGGATATTGTGTTTTGTACTATTAGGAGTGAATGGGATACAAAAGGAATCACACAGGGGACAGTGAGGTGGTGCAGTGAATAGAGACTTGGCTCTGGAGTCAGGAGGACCTGAGTTCAAATCCAGCCTCAGACACGTGATACTTACCAGTTTGTGTAACCTTGGGCAAGTCACTTGACCCCTTTGGCCTTGCAAAAAACAAATAAACAAAAGGAGCTACATCAATAAGCTATCCTTTGGGGTAGGGGGGTGGGGGGGAGAGAGAAAGACCATAGTAAATCTAAGTGTAAATATGGAACTAAAGATTTGGAGCTGAAGTGATCTTCAGAGATCACATAGTCCAACATCTTTATAATGGGAGCAACTTGAGCCCTACAGAGATTAACTGAGGTGACATAGTCATGATAAATGGCAGCGATTGTGACCTAGGACCTTTGACGCCAAACAAATTCAGTGTTCTTTGCATTGTCATAGTTTTAGTATACCTTATACATTGTCCACCATTGTCAGGTTTAAAAATAAAGAGTGATGTTTGGGAAATCAAGTAAAATATTTTCACAGATACATTTTAAGTGTCAAATGTTACCTATATCTTGGATTGACAGGCAGAGAGATAATTCTAGTTAGACTGGAAAATGTAAAAAACATGCAAGTGGGAGCTAGCAAATAATAGTTTTTAAGAGTTGGAAGAGACCATAGTCTAAACCCTTGAAGTATGAATTCCCTTTATGTAATCCTGACAAATTGTTGGTGTTTCAACCTTCACTTCCTCTAGTCCTGGAAAACTCTTAACTCTGTAGGCATCCTATTGTTTCATTTTTGTACAACTTTTAAATAATTCAGCATAAAGATTGCATCATCATTTCAATGTCTTCTTTAGGCTAAACCTCTCTAATTATTTAATTGTTCCTTAACATAATTTTAAGTCATCTCACCATCTTAGTTTTCTTTGGAAGATGAGCAGGACCTAATTTACTGAACCTGTCACCTCCCTCATTTGCTAGATAGAATTTCTCTTCATATAGCCCAAGTTCAAACTTGATTTTTCGTCACCTCACCAGAGTTAGTTTAGGTCAGAGCTATCTAACCTTACTATTAAAAGTTTTCATTGAAACACTAGAAAATGTATTTTGATTTGCCATTTTGGCGAGAGCTCTGTGGTAACTGAATTTAGATGATTACCTAAATGTATATGTAGTAGAGTAAAAACAAAAGAAGTTGAAAAATGGGGGTTGTACAGGATCTGTTTAGGAAGAGGCCCTTGAATTTGTAACTTCTGAATATAAATGTGGTATATAAAATATTAGTTAAAGATTAATTTTAATGAAATTAAATTAACCACTAGCCTGGTAGATTATTCTAAGACTGAGTTGCTTAGATCATTGGACTGGTCTAGTGTTAGAATTTTCAGAGAATGAATTAGCAGAAGTTAGTAGTATGTTTATATATAGCACAAGTAATTGATAATGATGGAGCTAAAAAAAAAAAAACCTAAGACCCAAACCTCATTTTTTAAGTACTGAAGGACTGAGGAAGATTTTTACTATTATCCAGTTCACCTCCCTGCTAAAATGGTATCACTTCTATTTGGAAGACTAATGAATTTTTCACTAAATAAAACATACCTTGTTTCCATTAGAAATTATTTTAAGTAAGGACTACCAGACTGCCTTCTGTGGGGGTTGGGGGGAGGGAAGCGAGATTGGGGGGAAAAATTGTAAATTGTAAAATTCAAAAATCATTTTAAATGCATTTTTATAATACTAATTCCTCCAATTCGTATATTTTAAATGCATTCCCTTCTTTGTTAACAGCACTTGAAATATTTGAATCTGGTTCTTGGATTGTTGGGTTTAGCCTTCATAATTTGCCCATGAGACAATTCTTTATGATGTTACTTAATTTTAGTTCTTTTCAGCAAATTCTTCCTTCCTTTCTGTCTTGGTGTACATTAAAGAGAAAACTGAAGCTTACCTCCAAATAATTGTGTAGCTCCTTTAAAGAAAAGATAGTTCAGAGCATCTGGATTTCATGAGTTGTGTTCCTGCTTGCCAGATTGTAATTTCCTAAGAATGCTCTTATCTTATTAACATGCCAAGGTATATGCCTGACCTGAGGTCTTTCTTCTTTTTAGAAACTTGTGGTGGAGAATGTTGATGTCCTAACACAAATGAGGACCAGCTTTGACAAACCAGACCAGATGGCAGCTCTCTTTAAAAGATTATCTTGTGGGTAACTCATAATTTTTTTATTAACAAAAATGTATGATTGTACCTTGATGTTTGCATTTGCCTTGAACTTATATACGTAGTGAAATTTTTAAAAAAATACAATTTATCTACAGTTAGAAAATATTTGTGCAGCCAAAAGTCATTAAGTCATAGGCATTGTTTTAAAAGTAATTTTTTTTACTCTATATCAACATGTTATTTGGTTTGCCATTTCTCTGACAAAGATAAATTCTTATTATTATTAGCTAATTCTGTGAAGTATTTTTTAACTTTTTATTTTAATGCAGTAAAACCTAATTAATTTAGACTTCCCCAGTTCTCAGTTTGATAAAGCCTTAAATACAAGACAGGTTTTCCTGTAGTCTCTCTGGACTTGCTTAATAATAATGTGATCAAGAACAGAAATGATCTGTTCAATTTAGTTTAGAGAACAAACTTTTAAAAGACTTTTAGGCAGTCATTGTAGATAAAGGGATGCTTCTAAGTACAAATGAGTTTTATCTGTTTATTAAAGCAGACCCAGCAGGACATATTCTTAGAAGCACTTTGTTTACCAGTTAGTTCAGTTTGCTTTATGTATTTGAAGTAATAAAACTTGAATTACTTAAAAACCAGTATTTGAATTGTATCTTTAAATCATCAGTATTAGTTAAAAATAGTATGGTTTTATTGTATAGGATTGCATATTTTGCCAAAATTATCATTTTAAGCTAAGAAAGTATATGCATACATTTTTAGTGTTTTCCCCTTTAACATTCTTAATTCCTTAGAATACCATGACTGTATTTTTACATGAAAAGTATTTAAATATTGACAATAGGAACAGAAAAGATTGAGAGATATTGCTAGATGAGTCCATCTTGATCTCAAAATAAAAGGAATCCTTAAGATTTAGAAACACATGCATTTTTCAAAATACAATTGAACTCCAACTATTAGTTGGAAATAAATATATTGGAAATTATTTCTCTTACTGTATGGTTTTTCCATTGATTTTCTTTTTGCTTTCTTCCCTCTTTTTCCATTTTTACTTTTTTTTCCCTCCCCCCCTTTCTATCACTTACTTAACCATTCTGCCACTAACAGCTTTTTTTGCATTATTTTATTAAAAGCAGTCATATCATTTCAGTATGGAGTACCATATCTTCTTTAACCCTTACTCTTACTGTTCAAGAGAACATTTGTATAGACTTTTGCTCAGATTCATATTAGTTGAATTTATACATACATAATATAGTTTGCATTCAGTTTTCACTTGTTGGAGTTTTCAGAAACAAAACCCATGAAAAATCTCTAGCCTGCTTAGTTTCAAATATGATTCCTAGATATTAGAGCAGGAAGTATTATCTAATCTAGAAATCATGTAATCCAATTCCTCTTTTTATAGATAAGGAAATTCAGTTCCAGAAAGAAAAAGTGACTAGCTTGAGGATATACAGTTAGGAGTAATAGCTTGAAAGTTATTCCACTGTTCCTTCTACTAAACTATGTTGCCTCTCTTCAAAGGCCATGGTTATGAAGCTGTTATACAGTTTAGAGAAACAGGCTTATTGTTAGGATTGTAAAGCAAACTATTGAAGAAATTGATTCTTTTCAAATTTCTTCTCTCTCAAATACTATGCTCTGATCTCCCAAGTAGTGTTCCTTTTGCTCAGATTCGGCTTTGGTATGCTTTTTGTAACCTCTTTATCTTAGGAATCACAGCATGCTTGAATGATTGAATGAAAGAATGAAAAAAAAAGTTAAAACATTTATGCCTTATAACTGAGGATAGAACAGAAAAATAAGGCAGTTTCTACCTTTAAGGAGTATATTTAAATAAGGAAAGCAGCCCTTAAAAGTCCAAAGTGGTTCAGGAGGGCTGGGAAAAGCCAAAAGGATAGTGAACAGAGCTATAGGGAAGTAGGTTGACATACTATCTCTAATAGCCAAGGCTGTGCTGATTTGCTTATGACTTCAAGACTTAGAAGAGGAGAAGGGATAGCAGGTCAGTAATCAAAGAATTTGAACAGTATGTAAACTGAAGCATACCTGTATACCTGTGTTATATTGATATATGTTTGCATATATAATTATATACATAGCACACATAGCATATACATATGTGTTTATATACAAATATGTATAAGCATGCATATATTTGTGTACACGTGTACATGCATATACATTGCATGTACAGATATTACTATCAGACAGAAGTTGCTAACAGTTGGGGAAACCCAGTAAGGTCACTTTTACTTAAAGAAAGCAGGATTTGTACTAAGGCTTGAAAGAAGCCCAGAGACACCAGGAAACAGGAGGTAAAGATGTAAAGTATTCCAATCATGTGGAACAACCAGTGAAAATACTTAAATTCAGAAGATTTAGTGTCATGAGTAAGGAATAGCATTGCAGGATGAGTGTTAGTAGATTATAGAGTACATGGCAGAGAATAGAGTAAGAAGAATGGAAAGGAACTGGAAGATGAATTTGAATGAGGAAAGGCTTAAGGAAGGGAGACAAACCAGAAGGCTATTATAGTAGTCAAGGCATGAGGTGATGAGGGCCTCTACTAGATGGTGCTGTGTAAGTGGATATGAGAAATTGTGAAAGTATGAAATGATAATCAGCAACTCGTTTGATGTGTGGGGTGAGTGTAATTGAGATGTCAAAAGATGAAATCGAAGTTGCAGGCTTGACTGATTGGTAGAATGGTAGCACTTTGAGCAATAATAGGGTCGTTAGAAAGAGGAGAAAGGTGGTGTAGGGAGTGGAAGATTATGTGTAGTCTTTTGGATATATTTAGTTTAAGGTATCCATGGGATATCCATTTATCATGTGCAACAACCAGGAGAGAGACAAACCATTCAATCATATTAGTAAGAGTAGGATTTTGACAAAAAATTTAACTCATTTCACATTAGTGGCTTGACTTTGAATTATCTTATACCTATCCCTTTGATTCTTTTAATATTTCAATTTATTTTATTAGCAATTATAATTTACTAGCAGTTATAATTTTTCAAAATTTATGATTACATTTGAAGAATTTTGTCTAACTTATTTTTCTTCTTCATCCTTTAAAATTTTTTAGCTGTTGACAGTGTTTTGAAGAGGATGACTATAATTGGTGTAATCCTGTCATTCCGATCGTTGGCACAAGAAGCACTTAGAGATGTAAGGAACCCCCCCCCCCCCTTCCCCATATACTTGTTTTTCCAGAAACTGTAAATTTTGTATGTTGTTATTGGAACTGATTTTAGCTTCAGGTTTAAAATCCATGGGTTATAGTTTGACTGGTTGTCAGTTTCTGTGTTGTTCATTAACAATGCTTAAAGCATTTTTTTCTTTTGGCAGTTATTTCAGCACTAAATGCATTCCATTTCCAAGTGTCTAAATGTTTTAGAAAACTACTGCTCATGTATAAAATGAAAATAATTTTCATGAAAAAAATCTATGTGGTATTTGTTGTCCTTCCTAGGTCTTATCCTACCACATTCCTTTCCTTGTAAGTTCAATTGAAGATTTTAAGGACCATATTCCAAGGGAAACTGATATGAAGGTAATATTTTTACTTGCAAATTTCATTTTTGTAATTCACAAAAAATAAATATTTTAAGTTGTTTAAAATATGTGAAAAATCTCAAATCAACTTGTAGTTTTTGTTGTTTTAGAGGACCTATGTCATATGTTTGTCCTTGAAATTAAATTTAAACAACTTCCCTAAGTGATGTAAAAGTAATTCAAACCTTGTTTTTAAGATTCATAGACTTTACAATTATCCAAGTTCTTTGATCATTCTATATAGTGTATAACATTGACTAAAGATAATTTCCCTTTGCCTTAAGTTAAAAAAAATTGAGACTTTTGTAACTATACAAATGGACCACCATGCCTATTTCAAACTCTGTTCAAATATAATAGATTCTTGATATAGTTTGAAGATCCGACAATGGACTTTTGCAGCTGAATGAATTTAGGCATGTCTCTCTTGAGAAGTGAGCCTTACACTTAATCAGAGCTAATATGCATACAATAAGGTACTTATCACTAAGTATGCAATGGAGCAAATAATAGTGGATCTGACCATATGCAAAAGTATCTTATTATCAACTAAAGACACTGAAGGGTTATGAGTTATGTGAATAGATCAGGAAGCTTAGAATTTGGTAGCCTGGATAATTATGTAAAATATAATGGTAAAAGTGGTTGAGGGAAACCTTTAGGCACTGGCAGCATGCAAACCAAATAACTTTGCTTCTAAAAAATGAATTGAATTACAGGTTATCATTAGTAGATAGAGCAATTCAAAAGAATCTGAATGTGTATTATATGATGGCCATAAAAAAATAACAAGGTAAATTTCAGAGTAGGTACCTATGCATGCTTATAAAGCGGGCCTTATTTTGAAAGTTTTCCCATAAAAATTTGACTTTTTTGTGCATCATTCACAATCTTTTTTATTAATATTGATATAAAATACTTATTAGAATTCTTTTCCTCTTCTTCCATGTTTCCCCAGAACAATTAATTTCTGAATCTTGAAGGTTCTTTTATTGCAGTCCTTTTAAAATCTAAGATCTCCTCTCTACTTCTTTCCACCACCCTAATTCAGGAATTAATTTCCTTGGACTAAAGTATCATATCATATTTCAGGGCCCTTTGCCACCTATCTTGCTTCTTTTTAGTCTGTCCTTTACACATCTTCCAGAATGCACAGTTTTGATTAGACTATCCTCCATAATAAAACACAATTACTTTAGCTTAGTATTACTAAAAGACTCTTTGTAATTTGACTCCAGTCTACTTTTCAGCCTTATTTTACTCTTATTTCACTTCATGGAACCTATTGGCAAAGTTGTATTAGTGTCCCCTCATCTCTACTCTTAGTGATATTTAGCATTGCTAGATTGAGGGTATGGCTATCCCTCTATGGAGCTGATTTAAGGGTAGAGGAGTAAGTCATTGGAAGAAACTAAGGTTCAGGCATTTGATATAAAGTATAAAATGAATTGTCTTTCCTCAGTCCTCCTCCTATTTGACTTCTCCATGGTTTTTGTCACTGTTGACCATCACTTCTGGGTAAACACTTTTAGTTTCTATGACAAAAATTTTTTGGAATTCTTTACCTATGATGACTAATGAACTTTTAATATTGGATCAACATCCCTCTCCTGTTTACTTAATACAAGAGCATGCCCCAGGTCTCTGTCCTGAGCCTTTTGTTTTTTTCTTTCAAGTTGATCTGTCATTCTTCTCTTGATTAACATTTCATTTTAGGATAATAGGATCTTAGGTCAAAAACTGAAAGGGACCTCAGAGCCCATCACCCCTCTTGTTTTACAAATGATGATATTGAAATTTTTCTGGATTCATTTTTTCTTACCTTGTATTGCTCATTATTCTCTTAGGTTGCAATGAATGTTTATGAGTTGTCCTCAGCTGCAGGATTACCATGTGAGATTGATCCAGCTTTGGTTGTAGCACTCTCCTCACAGAAATCAGGTAACAAAGGCATGGCAACTAAAAGTCTGTTTGTAAATACTTTCTTTGTACTTTCTAGTAAATTAATTCATTTTGAAATAAATTATAAACAAAACATAGTTCATATAAAAAATTAGTTGAAATTGTTAATACATACAACATCTACTTCATGAATCAAAATATTCACAATGCAGAATTCATTATTAGAATGATCATTTTTTAGCTCTACTTTTAGGTGTTAAATCATTTTAACGTTTTCTTTCTTCAGGAACATTATCTTTGAATAAAGAACTTCTTATTTTCTAATGTGTTCCTTTTCCAATTCTTAATGTATATAGAATTTGATGATTTTTCTATAATATTTTAATTTTCTTTAATTTTTTTAATTTTAATTTTTTAAAATTTTTAATTTTTTAAAAAAAATTTATTTAATTTTTTTAATTCTTTAATTTTCTTTAAGTGACCAAATCAGGAAGTATTTTAATTAAGTATCTACAATAAGCCAAGTCTCCATTATGTACCCAGTTCTGAGTTTACAAGAAAAAAAGGTAAACAGTGCCTGCCATCAAGGGTCTTAGAGGAGACAACATGCACATAAAAAATTACATACAGTTTAATTTGGGGATGGGCTTGGGAGTGACAGCAGCTGAGGGGAACAGGAAAGATGATGAGCAAGAGAAGTGAGGAAAAAGTACATTCCAGACATAATGAACAGTTAAGTACAAAAAAAGAGGAGATGGGAGTTATTGAATGTTATATATGAAAATCAGTAAAAAATCAAATTTTACTGGACTCTGTAGTGTTTGTGGAGACTTTTAAAAAATAGGTGTGATTAATGTGTGAAGAACTTTACATGCCTAGTAGAAGAGTTTATATTTCATCCTTAGTTGAACTGTTGGAGTTTGCTGAATACGATAAGGGAGAAAGGATGAGAAGGTCAGACTTAGGAAAAAACATTTGACAGCTGTGTGGAGGATTGATTTGAATAGAGACCAGGCAGGATCCTGATTTTCTTTATTCTTGTTGGAGCACTGTTTTATTATATTAAATTTGCTTATATCTATTAAAAACTTTTCAATTATCTCTGAAACTTGGGCCCAAAGTAGTTTGGACTTCTTGAGTTATTCACAAATTTTAGTCATATTTCACCTTTTCCTTCCTCTATCTATTTCTAGTTTTTCCTTACTTTTTCTTTGGTAGAGATTCTAATGTGTTTAATGTATAAGTTAAAAAAACCAAGGAATCGGAAGGTACATGAGGAAAAGCTCTGAACTATTATAATAATTAGATAATTCTAAATGAAGTTTTATTGTTTCCTAAAAGCATAATTACAGCTTCATTAATAAGTGGTTCCCTTTTTTAAAAAAAAATAACACTAGTAGATCATATAGGAAACCCATTCTGTTTTCTTGATGTTAAATTTATGCCATGTGCTCCATATGTATTTTAATTTCAGCAAAATTTTTTAAGGAATTCTTAAAAAATAATGCTGAAGGTTAGGTGTCCAAAGCATGATTTCCTTGGAATTTGCTTTCTTTCCATTTCTTAATCAAAAATGATAGGAAATCTAGATTTTGACATAACTCTCCCTCCCTCCCTCCTCTTTTACCTTATAATCTTTGGAAAAAATAAGGAAATACTTTATATGGTTTTAGAAAAAAATCTCAACTTTGGTTTTCCATCCCATTTTATGTGACTTCTGCTAAATTGGATTTAATTTTTCTGTTTTCACATATCTTGATGAAGTGTGGTTTTAAAATTTTATATTTTGTATTGTTTCACTAACTTTGTTAAAAACCTGTGCTTTTATTCACAATTATTTTTTTCCTAGAAAACATTAGTCCAGAAGAAGAATATAAAATTGCCTGCCTTCTTATGGTTTTCGTGGCAGTTTCTTTACCAACACTGGCTAGTAATGTTATGTCTCAGTACAGCCCTGCTATTGAAGGTAATAGAGCCTTGTATTTTCGGGGGTTTTTTTAGGGTGGTTTTTTTTTTGTTTTGTTGTTTTTTTGGTAAGGCAAACGGGGTTAAGTGGCTTGCCCAAGGCCACACAGCTAGGTAATTATTAAGTGTCTGAGACCGGATTTGAACCCAGGTACTCCTGACTCCAGGGCCGGTGCTTTATCCACTATGCCACCTAGCTGCCCCTAGCCTTGTATTTTCTAATAAGATCTTGGTTGTTGGAGAGATGGCATTTAGTGTTAGATGATTTCCTTTCAAGGAATTCATATTTTATTTCTAATAATGTATTCACAGGCCACATTATAAGAATTGTACAAGGTTTCTATAAATTATAAATGGTTTTTGAAATTTCTTACTTCACCTAATAATTTTTTAAAGACCTGGCTTTCTTAGTGCATTGCTATATTTCTAGAGGAGAAGCATGGTGATAGTGGAAAGCTGTCAAACTCACAGACTGCAAAACTCCCTTGTGTGCAAAACTAGATTAAAATGTAATTGAGAAATATTTAATAAAAATAAATAAAAATACATTACAACATATATAATGTTAGTATTTTTTTGGGGGGGGTTGCAAAGCAACAGAGTTAAGTGACTTGCCCGTGGTCATACAGCTAGGTAATTATTAAGTCTGAAGGCTGAATTTGGGTCCTCCTGGCTCCAGGGTCATTGCTCTATCCACTGTGCCACCTAACTGCCACCTAGGCATAGTTTTCTAAGTTAATACCCTACCTTCAGTAATTTATTTCTATTTAAAATTGACACAGTCGATTTAGTGATAGAATATTAGGCTTGGAATCAATAGATCTGGGTTTGAATATAGCCATTAGCCATGTTAGTTCCTGAAGCATAGGCAAGTAATTTAACTTCTTACATTAGTTGCCTCATCTGTAAAATGAGGTACTAATTGTCTACTTCAGAATTACTGAAAAGAGAGCACTTTGCAAAATCTTAAAGTACTATAAAAATGCAAGCTACTGTTATTATAAAACTCATCTTTTATTTTTAAACACAAACTTAAGAGTTCATATATACTAGTTGGGCTGCATTGCTTATGGTGAACAAGATGGGCAATACGTACTGCCCTTGATTCATTCCATGATTTTCATTGAAATTCATGGTCCCTTAGATTTTTTGAGGTTATAGAAGATTAACCTTGAAGAAACAATATTCTAAATATTTCTTAATATTTCCTAAGTATGTAGGCTCTATAATAATAATCTATCAACATTTTGGTCTAGGACACTGCAACAACATACATTGTCTGGCAAAAGCAATCAATCAGATTGCTGCAGCATTGTTTACTATTCACAAAGGAAGCATTGAAGATCGCCTTAAAGAATTTCTGGCCGTATGTATTGTTTAACTTCAAAAATTCATGATTTAAACATTTATTTTTAAGGCAAGAGTTCTTAATCTATTTTATATTATTAACACCTTTGGCACACTGTGGAGCTCTTAGAATAATGGTTTTAAATGCATAAAATAAGATACATGGGATTACAAAGGGAACCAATTATGCTAAAACAATTATCAAAACATTTAAAAAAAATAATAGATCCTACATTCCAGGTTTTAAAAAGACCACATTGCTTTTAATGAAAATATTAATGCTAGATCACATGAGTACTTTTCTATAGTCTGAAAATTTGATGTTTTCCCTTTTTTCAAAAACCCATCCTTTTTGTTGTGGACTCTACATTATACATGATAGCTTGACCTCCTCCTGGACCCTGCCCCACCCTCCCATCTTATGCTGCCTTTTAGTATGTCCTGGAGATTGTCTTACACCCTAGATACCCAGGTGTGAAAAAGGAAGGGATAGGATAACTGAATTTAGGCAAAGACAATGTGCTTATCTTAAGGCAGGATTGCTTTCTCATGTATAGTTCTGTCCTCTATTGGGATAAAGAAAAATTAATGGTGAAGTTTATTAACAAAAGTAAATGTATCTTGCCAAAAGTATTGATCTAGTCAAGACCTAAAAATAATGACTAGATTAGTCTAGAATTATTGTTTTTCCTTCCTATTAACAATAGAACCAATGTCAAATCATTTCCTAACCTGATTTTAAATATAGTGGCCCCAATAAAAATACACATATGAATATGTTATCATTTTAGGTTACAAATTCAAGGTGTATTGTCAGTGAAAAATAACATACATATCAGAATCCTTATTTCTATGTTTGAGGGCTACCTAAGATAAATAAATGCTAATATTATTTCTAAGGGTATATAATTACTCTGAAATCATCTCCTTATTTAAGTATTTCACATAAAAATATTGAAAATGAATAAAAAATAATTTATCCATTTGTTGATCTTACCACTTGCATATTTTTTTTTAGTTTTCACAAGGCAGTGGGGTTAAGTGACTTGCCCAAGGTCACATAGCTAGGTAATTATTAGGTATCTGAGGCCAGATTTGAACTCAGGCCCTCCTGACTCCAGAGCCAGTGATCCATCCACTGTGCCACCTAGCTGCTCCTTACATAATTTTTTTTAAAAAAGATTGATTCTTTAAAAGTTTTCTACTTTTTAAAATTTATAAACAGAAATGATAGTCTTTAAAATTCTATAAATGTGAAAAGACATTGGTTTTGCACATTTTATATAAATATATTAATTACTATTTGAGTACTTCCCCCTAAAATGCATATTACATGAAATTATTTGAATAATGAACAGTTTATAGTAAGATTGATAAATAATTGTACCAATGAAAATAGATCAAAATTCAAAGAAACTTGAGACACTTAAGAATATTTGGGAACTGATATAGCATAAAGTAAAAAACAAAGAAAACAATATACAAAGAAACTGAAATAATGCAAACAGTAAAAAATAACCTCAAAAAAATTTGAATGCTCTGTAATCATATGGTCAAGTTTTGCCCTGTACTTCTCTTCCTTTCAGAGGTGTGGAACTGTGGTTAATGGCCATTGCATATGCTCTCATATTCGATTTGTGGCATAGATAGCTTTGCTGAACCTTTTTTTTTCCTCTTCTTTTCTACTTCTCCTTAAATTTTCTTTGTTTTAAATGATGGCTCACTTAGTAAGGTAGATGGGAGGGATATATTTGAAAAGTAGAAAGACAAATGTACTAATAAAAGTTTTAAAAGAAAATAGATCATAAAAGAGAAAATTACATTGTCTTTTTTAGCTTGCATCATCTAGTCTATTGAAAATTGGTCAGGAGACGGATAAAACTACAACGAGGAATAGGGAATCTGTTTATTTACTGCTAGATATGGTAAGTCTGCATTTTCATTATTTTTTATCATTTCAGTAAGTCCTTCTTAGATAAGCAGTGGTTTTCAAAAACACTAATTTTTTTGATAGTTTTGTAATTGAACAAAACTTAGATCTAAAACCTTCTTTTGATCTTTATTCTCATTCTATCCTTTGTTGTACTGTCATTTTAGAATGTTCTCTAATAATAACTAGGTCTTTAGTATTTCAACATCAAAAAAGTGATATCAGGTTAAATCAAATTCAAGGTCAAGTTAGCTATTGGGTTTTCTTTGTCATGTGTATATATTATGTTACATGAACTATTGGGAAATATTTGTGGTTTACTGCTTTCTTTGGGAGCAAAGTTCATATTTTTCTGCCTGACTTTTATGTTTTCTTTTTACATTAACTTTGAAACCTTACTTCCCCTTATTCTAAAACATGCTTTCTATACTTTTAGCATTTGCTCTTTTTTCTAAAGAACATGTTACATCTGTTCACGTACACCTTCCCATTTCATTATGTTCTCCTTATCTGGAATTTCTTATTTTTTCCTCTTTTTTTATCTTAATCTTTTCCTAAACTTCAGGTCCCTCCTTCTCCCCCCACTTATTACTTGAGTCTTCATTGATTTTCTCTAAAAGCTGTGCAGTGCTTGGAGCTTGGACTGGACCATTCAGTCTTTTAATTATTTGCTGCAGTTCCATCTGTCAATCTTCTTTCTCCAATTAGTTTCATTCAGTAAAATTTATGTCTTCAGGTTATGGACTTTGCTGTATGCACTTTATTGTTTTTTTTTTTATTTTGTATGGTGATTATCATAATGGTGAGCACAGTTAAAGTACTTAATATTTGTTGATGCAAAGTTGTAACCTAGTTTAACTTTATACTTGAACATGTTGGTTACCTAGCATTTACCATTACAATTTTTTATTGAGTTAAAATAATTAGCACACAGGCTTTCTTATAAAATTGGATCGAAAGGTATATTCATAGGTAAAAGCAAATGATGTTGAGGAATTTTAATTCTGATGTTTTTGGTATTTTTCAGATTGTTCAGGAGTCACCATTCCTGACAATGGATCTTTTGGAATCTTGTTTTCCTTATGTCTTGTTGAGAAATGCCTACCATGCTGTCTACAAACAAAGTGTTACATCCTCTGCATAAATATCTACTTTTCAGAGATTAGCACGCATTTTTGTTGCCTCAGTTTTACCTGTAAACTATGGAGCTATTTTATTTTATGGCCTGACAGTTTTGTGGATTATGGACATTTTTTTCTTATATACAGTTGTATTTCTGATCAGTGGTTTCTTAATACTGTTGTACTACAATATAAACTTGGTTGATTTAGGTTGCACATTCACTGAATTTATTCTTTTTTCATTTTAGAACATCAGTTCTGTTAGACACTACATCAACTACACATTTTTGATATTTGATAATGCAAAACCATACTTGCTTGTTTATTTCTTAAAAAATGTATTTAGTGATTATTTTAGATAGTGTTCTAGCTTTCATCTGTGTGTAAATTATTTCATATAGGGAGAATTCTGATCTATACCTATTGTTCTTATTGAAAACCAGAATTGGATGTGCATTTCTGTGAAGTAATGACATTTCTACTTTTTTCTTTATTTTGAAACATTTGCCAAACTAAATAATATGACACTATATAACATTTAAAATGTTATGGACTGCTGATAATGAGAAGCAGACAAAGCCCAATATTCTTAAACAGCAGCAAATGTTGTTGTTTGTATAAAGCATAGTGACATTTTTTAGACTAACATCCATGATGCCCTATTGGCATTAGCACTACCATTGTATCCTGCTGTATAATAAACATTCTTATGCATTTATCAAATGTTGATAAAATGTTAGCCCTTAACCACTTTTATATGTTTTAAATTTTTGAAATTCAGGTGTATCTTCCATAACATAAATAAACACTAGACTGTACCACATTTCGAGTGATCTGTGATTTAATTTGAAAATTTCTGAAAATTCTTTCATTAATTTAGACATATTAATACTAATATTGTTTAGACAGGCTATATGGACAACTGTCTGACACAGTTTCATTGTGTAATCTTGAGTGTGGCACTTAACCTCTCAATCCCCCAAGCAATTCTGTAAAGCTAAAGTTTTAGAGCAAGTGCCAGGACTGGTGGAAGAGGAAGTTCTTCACAAGGAATTCTCATGATGAAATTGGAGATCCAGTCCAAAACAATTTGTGCCAATTTTTTTTTTAGTTTTTTGCAAGGCAATGGAGTTAAAGTGACTTGCCCAGGGTCACATAGCTAGATAATTATTAAGTGTCTGAGGTCACGTTTGAACTCAGGTCCTCCTGACTTCAGGGCCAGTGTTCTCTCCACTGCACCATCAAGCTGCCCCAACTTGTGCTAAATTTTAAATATTACTCAATTTCAGAACTAATCAGAGAATCAGTTTTAATTTGTTAAACTCTCCTTTGAAGTAGTTTATTCTGATCAAAATTATTTTTTAAATACCTTCCAAAGGTAAAATATACTATTGTTTTAGAAACATAACCCTAAAAAAGAAATTTGGGTGCCCATTAATCTATAAGTAGCACCTATAATAATATTTATTTAAAAGAGTAGAGAATAAATGAACATGGAACCAGTGAGAATGTTGTTTAAAATTCCTGCATTGGTCTTTAATGTATGTGAGAGAAATATGAAGGCACTATTGAAGTTAGTCTTAAAGTAGCAGGAAGGGTAGATCTTGCTTACTTAGTTTGAAAGCAACCAGATGTTTTCCTCTTTGATCAGTATAATGGAAATTGCTTTTCAATAGCCTTGTCTCTGTTCTCAGATTCTGCTTATGTACACACTGGTAACTTTTGGTAAGATAAAAAAAAATACTGTATTCTCATCAGTTATAATAGTTCTCTTTGTTAAGAAGTGCAGTAGTTGGAACACAAGAATATTACAATATATTTGTTTATTTCATGGTTTATCTGATCTATATTGAAAGCAGACAATATTTGACATTTAATCTTAAAATGTATTTTGTAGTACTACATGGTAAAAAAAAAATACTAGTTTTATTCATGGTCAATCTAAATTGTGTTAGGCCCAGAACAGCCACATTTTAGTAAGCTGTTGCCCCAACATGAAGGATAGCTGTCCCTTCTTCATTTGGAAGAGCCAGTATGTCTATGGTATCCATTTTAAAAGCAAAAAAAGTATTTTTAGTTTTTTGTGACTCCATTAAGAAATTGGCAAATCAAATGATGCTAGCTGGTTGTCTGTTGTTTCCTTTCTTTATTATTCTGTTATTTCTTTTTGTCAGGTTAATATATACAGTTAAATGGAGGCAGCTTTAAGTGGTGCAGTGAATAGGTACTGTACTTTAGTCCAAATCCTTCCTCTTGGTCAGTACTAGTAAGTGTAACCTTGGGCAAGTTACTTGATTTCTCTAAGCCTCATTCTCTTCTTCTCTACAATGGGACAATAATAGCTCCCATTTCAGACTTTTCATGAAGCTCAAATGAGAAAAATAAATAAAACAATTTGCAAATCTAAAATGCCAAATAAATGCTTTTGAGTTTTTAATTTAATTATATGCTTGTTAGATAAAGGAGTGGTGTTTTTTGTTTTAGTGTCATAATTTAAATATCCCTACTTATAGGCATTGTGAGGACAGAAGACAGGCTTCTACTGTTTATATTACAATATTAATCACATGCACAATTTGAATTATTCACCTTATTTCCTAAAGTACTCTCACATCAAATTATTTTTTGAAAAGAGACATACATAATTTTAATTTGAAGCTTTTTTTTTAGGTTTTTGCAAGGCAAATGGGGTTAAGTGGCTTGCCCAAAGCCACAGAGCTAGGTAATTATTAAGTGTCTGAGGCTGGAATTGAACTCAGGTACTCCTGACTTCAGGGCTGGTGCTCTATCCACTGTGCCACCTAGCCTCCCAATTTGAATCTTCTTAAAGTAAGAACTGAGTTTAATTAACTTGCATTGGACTCATGTAATAGACATTTTAATATTTTTCTGTTATTTGATAAATTTGAGTATGTAAAAATAAATTTTTTAGTACATATAGGAACATTAAGCCATTAGTTTGTGCAAAATAGGTTTAATAAGGGATTGAAAGACATTAGAGTATTTCTTTTTTTTAATTTTTTTTTTTATTTTCAGATTTTTCAAGGCAATGGGGTTAAGTGGCTTGCTTGCCCAAGGCCACACGGCTAGGTAATTATTAAGTGTCTGAGGTTGGATTTGAACCCAGGTACTCCTGACTCCCAAGGCCGGTGCTCTATTCACTGCGCCACCTAGCCGCCCCCTGCGCCACCTAGCCGCCCCCTGCGCCACCTAGCCGCCCCCTGCGCCACCTAGCTGCCCCTTGTGCCACCTAGCCGCCCCTGAAATTAGAGTATTTCTATAGGAAAAAAATTGATCTTGTGCTAGTCAAAATTACTTCCCTTCACCTCATCGGATAATTATAATGACATCAACATTTGATAATCAAATTGGTACCTCAGAATTAATACCTGCTTACTTTCAGCTAAGCTATAATTACATGTAGCCCTGAGAATAGGGCAATGATCATTCTCCAAAGTAGGCCACATAAGAATGATGTAATTCAGCCTCCTCATTGTTGTATGATAGCTTCCCATTTTTGTTTTTAAATTTGCTCTTTGTGGGCTTTAGCATTCCTGATTATAGAAATGTGCTAACCATTTTTCCCTCCTTCATTTTAAGATATATGCTTTCCCTTTCATTTTATGTGTATTTTTTAAATTAAGTTCCCTGTTTAGCTTTTGTGTGTGTCTCTTGGAAGCCTCCCCTCTTTTCTTCTTGAAATATTTGTGACCTTAGAATTTAATTCTTGAGAGCTTTATATCCCATGGGCTAATATCCCCTGATATACATTAGGGCATTGAATTAGATCTAGTGGACTGTGTACCCCAAGCTCACAGTAGTAAAAAGTATCAGATTCAGGTCTTTTGACTCTAGAGCCATGATTTGTCTCTTTCCTATGAAACCTTTGAAATCAGACTTAAAATCTAACTTATGTCATATTGTGCCCATCTTCTCTATTACAAACTATGACATTGTGTTTACTTTTGATGAATTCCCATCAAAACATTTCTTTCCAGAATAACAATTTCATTTGTCACTTCTGCCCTTTGAAGGATGAAACTATCAATAGATCATGTTTCTAATTTGTCAGCTGTTCTTTTTTTGAGTAGGCTGGGGGAGATGGACGGAGAAACTCAGCTTTGCTAGGCCTACAAATATAATTTTGAAAGAATGGAGAGATGTCCTACAAAGTGTTTCCCATGCATGTGTTTAAAATGTAAAAGATTTCACTAATTGATGCAACTACAAAGGGAACATTGTTAAACTCAACAATCTATAATATGAAGCAAACCATTAAACAATTCAACACTTCAACAAACATTTTAACAAGAATTTGTTACGGGTATTTCTATGCCAAGTCCTGTGCTAAATTAAACTGATGATGGAAGGAGAAAATAAAATGCACAAAGCTAAATAAAAAATAGATTAAAATACTCAGATGGATCTCTATCCTTCTCATAATAGATCATTGCTCAAATCTTCAACTCTTGTCTATGTCTTTCCACAAGTTTACCACAGGGAGTCCATCAAAGATCTGGGAGCTTTCTTTGCTTTCTTGTGACACACATTATAACTGCATGTTTTCTCTCCCATTACACTGTGAGTCCCTTGAGAGAAGGGCCTTTTTTGCTTGAATTTCTACATAATAGTTATATTAGCATTTATATATCTCTTTAAAATTTATAAAATGCTTTACAAATATCCTGTTTTCATTTTCACAGCAACCTTATGTAGTAGGTGATACTGTTATCCTTATTTAACAGATGAGGATACTAAGTTAAACAGATGAAGTTAGCATCTAAGGCAGCAGGGATGGGGAACTTTTTTTCTGCCATGTGCCATTTGGATATCTAAACATCATTCATGGGCTATTCAAAATTCTCAAATTAAAAATTAGCCTGCTAAATTTGGTCAAATAATTAATGTACCCCCTAAGAACCTCTTAAAATTTATTGAATTTCAAATCCCAGCTTGTGGTTGCCATGGCAGCACCAGACAAAATGATTTCATGCCTTGGGCTGGACACACCCCACTCCTGATCTAAAGCTACATTTAAACTCAGGACTTCTTGATTGTGGGTCTAGCATTCTATCTACTGTGCCATCTAGCCATCTATCCATAGTGCTACATGCATACTAAGTGTTGGTGTGAAGTAAATGCTTAGGAAATGCTTATTGTTTTACTTTGCTTTTAAAAGATAAAACTACTAGTTTAATTAAACTTGTAAAAAAAAGGAAATGTGATTACTCTGATGTCCTTTTTTGACAAAGCCGTGCTAGATCTTTATAATCATTCTATTCTCTAGATGTTCAAGAGACCAGCCTAGTACATACAGCATGGTCAGGTGTATGTGTGGGAGCTAATTCAAACTGGCTCTAAATAGCCAATTGTTAAAATTTCAGAAGATTTCTACTTTAGAAATCAGCAAATGCCGTAAAATGGGGTTTGATTTATTATTTGTTGAGTGTTTGGACCTAAGGAAGTGATGGAGAAAATGTTAATTTGGATTAAAATTGAGTGTGTCATACATATTTTTTTCAGAGAGAAAATTGTTCTAAAACATCTACCAGCCCAGTGCTGAGCTCAGTTGTTACTATTACACTAATCTACTCAACAAAAATCTAAAAAAACCCCACCAAACTGAGTCCTGTAAGTGATGTAAGGATAAAGGTATGCAAATAGGAGACTATACAAACAAGAAAGAAAAGGTAGGAGTAGTAGGGGCAACATTTAAACCACACTTTGATCTGACCTGGTCAAAGCAGAAATGAAAACACATGTGCAGTTGGAAGCAGAAATCCATTGAGTAGGCTGGGGGAGATGGCCAGAGAAGCTCGGTAGTTTGGTAGAGGGGAAGAGTAGATTAAGGGAAGGATTGATAGTAAACAACAGGAGTTTAAAAGGAAAGAAAACAAGAATAAAAACCAGTAATTTAGTTCTGGGCAAAAGAAAGAGAACAGGGGCAGAGAAGCAAAAACAGATTGCATCAAATCTAGAATACTGGTACCAAATGTACTCTGCTTTACTACTCTTTTTTTATAAAGGAGAAATCGAAAAATATAACCTAAAGATAAATAACATGTTAAGAGATCTGAATTGAATCTTAGAAAAGTTAGATCTAGGGGTAGCTAGGTGGTACAGCGGATAGAGTACCAGCCCTGGAGTCAGGAGGACCTGAAGTCAAATCCAGTCTCAGACACTTAATAATTATTTAGCTGTATGATCTTGGGCAAGTCACTTAACCCTATTGCCTTGTAAAAATTCCCCCCCCCAAAAAAAAGAAAAGTTAGATCTGACAGACCTCTGTTTATTAGTTAATGGGCATAGAATGGAGTATAAATATTCTCAGCTATGAATTGCATCTATACTTAAAAATTATATTCAATAGAGAGCCACTGAAGAACTAATCAAAAATTAAGTAGTCTAAAAATCCTAAAAAATGAATCATTGAAATAATGAATGATTTCACTATACAATAAAGGCCACTAAAGAATTACTTCTTGTGGTTTGCAATATTTTTTCCTTAACCTGGGAACAATGGAATTTATAACATTCCTTAGAGTTTTCATTTTGGGATCTCTCGAGGTGATTGGTGGTTTGTTTTTATTTCTATTTTACCCTCCAGTTCTAGAGTATCAGGGCAGATCTTTTTTTTGATATTTTCTTGAAATATGATGTCTAGGCTCTTTTTTTTTTGATCATGGCTTTCAGGTTGTCCAATAATTCTTAAATTATTTGGAAAATATTTTCCAAATCAATTGTTTATTCTATGGGATATTTCACATTTTCTTCTATTTTTTCCAAACTTTTGATTTTGTTTTTATTGTTTCTTGTTGTCTCATGCATTTGTTAGCTTCTACTTGCCAATCCTAATTTGTAAGGAATTATTTTCTTCAGTGAGTTTTTATACCTGTTTTTCCCTTTGGCCAATTCTGTTTTTTTTTTTTTTTTAAGAGATCTCTTCTGTGGGATTTTTGTATCTCTTTTACCATTTGGTCTATTCTGTTTATTAAAGTTTATTTTTTTCAGTATTTTTGGTGTCTTTTTTTACCAAGCTGTTAATCTCTTTATTATTTTCTTTTTTTCTTCCTTCCTTCCTTCCTTCCTTCCTTCCTTCCTTCCTTCCTTCCTTCCTTCCTTCCTTCCTTCCTTCCTCCCTTCCTTCCTCCCTCCCTTCCTCCCTTCCTCCCTCCCTTCCTCCCTTCCTCCCTCCTTTCTTCCTTTCTTTTGAGTTTCTGAATATAGCAGTTTTTACTTTGTTGTCTTCTTCTGAGTTTGTATTTTGAACTTGTCTGTCACTGTAGTAACTTTCTTTGGTCAGGTCTTTGTTGTTTTTGCCAATTTTTCTAGCCTGTTTCTTTATTTTTAACTTGTTTAAAGTAGAGCTTTACTCCTTAAATCTTTCTTGTTGCTGCTTTCAGAGCTGGTTCTGGAGAGCAATAAATTTTTACTTCTTTTAGGGTGATAATGATCTAAGAAGAGGTGAGGTCACTGCTCTCTTGATCTGTGCTCTGATCTGTGAGCAACCACAAATACTCTTTTCCATCCTGGAATTCAGACCAGAATTCCCCTCAGACCATAGAACTCGTGTGTTAGTGTTCCTCCTCATCCTGGGACTGCACCCCAGAAATGGATACTTATTTGGGCAATATGACAGAATCCTACATCCAGAGCCAGCAAGAGACCTTTTTAATCTCTTTCTGACCAGTTGTCTGACCCTCCCCCATCTGTGGACTCAGTGATCCAGAATCTGCTACTGCCACCCCTGATTTAGTCACCCCCAAATCTTGGTATTGGTGTGCTGGAGCTTGGTCTGTGCTGGTGCAGACTGCACTGACTATGCTCAACTCTCACCCGGCTGTGACAAACATTCCCATTGACCCTGTTTAAATGAAAAATTGTTTCACCCTGTCTTTTTATGGGTTCTGCTGCTCCAGAATTCATTCTGAGGTATAAGTTGAAGTTGTTTGGAGAGGAATTTGGTTCTTGCCTTTTTCTCTGTCCTCCCCATCCCCACCCCAGTAATTTCCTTGTCAGAGAAAACATAGGGTAAATAGGATGTGAGAAACAGCCTTTTTTCTGGTGTCATAATATGTCTAGCCTGAATAAATGTGCTATCCTTTCTTTGAACTTCTTTTCTTCTAGTATAGCTTTATAATAAAAACAAACTCTTATTCTAAACTTTTAACACCACCAACACTATGACTACACGATATGGGATTTACTTTACCCTAGAACTAGAGATTGAGTCTTAATTTGCTTCATTGTTTCCTGGCCAGGAGGAATGACCTGATTTAGGAGATGCTAGGGCTAAAGGAAAGCAGCTAGTTGAGGTAGTTGGATGGTGTAACTTCTGGTGTCTTGGACCTAACCGTTTATGAAAGGTTTGAATTACATTTTCCAGGAAGAGTAACTCTGTCCCAAGATCCCAATTCAGATGATTTAATTTTCACCCTTAAGGGAGAATTTGAATGGGATTCTGGTTCTGAGCCAGGTGGGAACCTTGGTGGTGAGAGACCAGTAAGCTTACCTAGTAATTAGGATTGTTAAAATCACAGATTAAGAGGTAGAAGGGAATTTAGACATCAACTAGTACAATCCTTCATTTTATAGATGAAACTAAGACCCAGAGGTAAATGACTTGTTCAGTGTCACATGATAAGCTTCAGAACCAGGAATCAAACCTAGGTCTTTTTTAATTCAACCCCAGGTCTTTTTTGAATTCAAACCCAGTCTTCTTTTTGCTAAACTCTATTCTAGATCTTAGATGGTCGTGGAGAGCTAAGTGATTCAGACTTGTGAAAGGACAGAGAGTAGGATGGTTTCGTAGATTGGAGAATTTCCAGCACAGAGTACAAATGGTAGGCAGAGTCTCAATAGATGATGAAGTCTTCCAGATTTGAATATCACATTGTGATGGCAGTATGCTGTACAGCTTCCTTAATGAGGTCCCCAGCCAGTTAAAGGAGTTTGAATTAACAATCTACACAAGGAAAAAAAAAAGCAGTGTGCCTGTTTTCCAGAGTATGACATATAGTTAGATGAGTACCTCATTCAGTTATACCATCAAAACATCTATTAAATACAGGTACAGGACAGTGAACTGTGCCCAGAACTAGAAGGAAAACAGTGAGTTGGATTGTATTTGGGAAGTTATACAGCTCTTTTAACAACCCTAGTTTTGTTCCTAGTACAAAAACCCATCTTTTTTAGGTATATGTATAATACACACACACAGTAGTTTTTAAATTACATATTTAAACAATTTTTAACAATGTTTAAGGTTTTGAGTTCTAAATTCTATCCCTTTCTCCTTCCCCTCCCCCTTCCCTGAGATGGCAAACAATCTTAGAGTGTGCTAGACATATGCAATCATTTAAAATATTTCAATATTCATCATTTTGGCACACGATATTAAAAAAAGAATGGAAAAAAGTAAGTGAAAAAGAGCTTGCTTTAGATTGTTAGAAAAGAACTGATACTGTTGGAACACAATCTTGTGGAAGCAGTATAGTACAGTAAACTATTTAATCACTGAAAGAAGCAGAGAATATTATATTCCTTTTCATAATTTAAAAATAAAGAGAAATGAACACTTCTAGATCTCAATTTATTTTAAATAAATATAAATAAAATTTTGAAATAAAAAAATCTGTTTTGTACTAGTTAAAAAGTAGTTCAGTGGAACAAATTAGATAAAAAAAGCAACCAAAACAAAGGTTCTAGTGTTTGATAAACCCTACAATATCACAAATGGAAAAACTATTTGACAAAAATTGCTGGAAAATTGAAAAGTGATTTACAGAAATTATTTTAGACCAATATTTTATATATGTATAATAAACTGAAAAAGTATGTATGACCTGAATATCATAGCTCATACAATAAAAATTGGAGGACAAGATCAATACCTTTCTTCTATAACTTGAGTTAAGTGAAGTGAGAAAATTCTTTTTTTTTAAGGTTTTTGCAAGGCAAATGGGGTTAAGTGGCTTGCCCAAGGCCACACAGCTAGGTAATTTTTAAGTGTCTGAGGTCAGATTCAAACCCAGGTACTCCTGACTCCAGGGCCGGTACTGTATCCACCTAGCCACCCGAAATGAGAAAATTCTTCACCATTCAAGAAATAATCTTAAAAATAGAAGGTATCATGCTAATTACATGAAATTAAAAAGCTTTTGCATGTATAAAATTAAGACAATGAGGATAAGAAGGGAAGCAAAAAAATCCATTTTTTTAATGCCACTATTTTCTCAGTGATGTTATATTGCTATGAATTATAGCATATATCATAGTCTTTGAATAATCAGAATCTGAAGTGGTAGTGGAGATATAGTGAATATATAACTCAGCTTAAGTATATTAGAAACCATGGTTCATTCAACAAAAAGGGGAGTAAAGGACATCAGAAAGCACATGATTACAAAAAAAAGTTTAGTCATTAGGTGACAGTGAAGAATAAACAATGAACCATCCAGTTCCTACTTTGGTTTCACTAGGTATAAAAGCCTCTACGTAAAGGACTTCTGGGAAGTGGGTCATTCTCAAATGAAGGATTTTATGATTGAAATGATCATGTCTGGTAATAGCATTAAATTTGAAAACATTCTAAGTTTAATGATATGAATGAAAAGCAGAATTCCTCTATTTGAATACAAGTGATATTTGCATAGTTGAATAATAATTGTGTAATTTTTGTAATTGAATGACTTGATATTTAAATGGTATGGGATGTTTCAAAATTCATTATGGTTAACTAAGAATAGCACAGAGGTACTTAAAGGGTCTGTTAAAGAATTAAAAGAACAAGGCATTGCTGAATGTTGGAATGGTGAGCACAAATGTCCTATTTAGCTTTGCTTGGCAACTCATTTTCCAGTCTTCAAAATAGAAAAATATAGCATTAAGATAAAAATTCATTTGCGCCAAACTAATTTTAGAGGATTCTGAAAATTAATTTAAAATTAATACAGAAAGGTACTTAGTTTATATTTTTAAAAGCACTATTCCCTAATAAACATTAGGGGATTATAAATTTAGAGCTGGAAGAAATCTTAAAAGTAAATGAGGCTCACTCCCTCATTTTACCATAAAATAGTTGCTCCATCTTATCCTTACTTTGAAAGCTGAGGGGCAGAGGAACAGTAGTAGTACAGAGATTTTCTGGCTAGAACCAGAAGAAATCAATCAATCCTAAAATCTGTGGCCAATAATATGGGGGGAGGGGTGATATCTTATTGAGGCTAAGTGGGGCATAGGCATGTTGGCATAGTTTGTGGCCTGGGTGTCACATTCTTGGCTCCAGCCAAACTTAATACAGAGCCATGTGGGCAGTCTGAGCTAAGACCCAGCTGTTAAGCCCCTCAAGGGAGTGGAAAGGGAGAGGAGAATTTGACCCAGTCTTTTTGGAATGTTAAGTTTGGATGAAAAAGCTACAAGTGACTGACCTCAGATTAAGTTATTTTAAAAGATCACAATCATGTATTAGACCTTGTTATATGCAAGGAACTGAATTAGATATTGGGAATACAAAAATTAAAAATGACATAGTGCCCTCATGGAGCTTTAAATTTAAGGTCAAGGACTAAGATATTTACATATTTACATATATAAGATTGAATATGATTGGGACAAAGGATGTGTTTTAGGACAAAATACTATGACAAATTTGAGGAAGGGGCAATCACTTTTGGTTGGGGGCGGTGAAAGTCAGGGGATGGGGCTTCAAGAAGGAGACAATACCTGAACTGGGCCTTGAAGGAAGAGAATTTCTACCAGCAGGATATATTAAAAAAAGGGTATATTCTCAGATATGGTTTGTGAAGATTCAAGTCAAGAAATAAAAAAGAGAAATCCAGAAAAGCAAAAGTCAATTTGTCCAGAATATAGACTGTGAAAAGGGGTAGTATAAGGCTAGATAGATAGGTTGGATCCAGTAGGGGAACCATTTAAGACTTCTACATAGGGTCTTCAAGAAAAGTGTGGATTATCATGTCATAATGAGGTTTCCTTTCTTCCACATATGCATTAGAATAGATGACTGCTGAAATCTCTTCATTCAAATTGTGATTCAGCAAGTAACATGGTCAGAACTGTGAATTTGGACATGTATTTTGACAACTCTACAAAAGATGGCTTTGACTAGGGAAAGATTAGAAGTGTGATGACAAAGACCTGAAACAGCGGTAGTTAGGAAATAAGTATTTTTATTAAAGGCAAAAGACAGTCCCTTCATTCCAGCAGCTTATAATCTAGTAGGGAAGAAAATATTCAAACAACTATTTGGAAAAAGCTCAGTATATAGGATAAATAGGAAGTAATCAACATAGGGAAGACCTAAGAATGAAATACAGTTGGGTAGAAGGTGGGACTTGAACTGAGATTTGAAGGATGTCAAGGATGACAGAAGGCAAGATGAGAAGGGAGAATATTCCAACTGGGGTGACAGTCAAAGAAAATGCTCAAGGTTGAGCATGTTCTTCATGAAGAAGAACAAAGTAGCTAGAATCATTGGATCAAATATGTAGGGAGGTTTAATGTAGCAAATGTAGGATATGTGAAGATTGTAAAGATATAGTATGGGGGAGGCTAGGTTATGAAGGACTTTGACCAGCAAACAGTATTATACTTGATCTTGGAGGTCACAGGGAGTGAAATTATGGGGTGTAAATGTGTGTGTGTGTGTTTGTGTGTGTGTGTGTGTGTGTGTGTGTGTGTGTGAGAGAGAGAGAGAGAGAGAGAGAGAGATCAAACTTGTGCTTTAGATTAAAAAAATTCTGACAACTGAAAAGAGGATTTGAGATAGACTAAAGTGGGAGAGGGTTCAGATTTGTGGCTAGCAAATCAATCAGCAGGCTATTGCAATAGGTATGAGAAGATGAGGGTCAGCATCAGGGTGGTAACAATACCAGAGGACAGAAGGGGGCATATTTAAAAGATGTTGCAAAGAGAAATTGATTTGGCTTTGGCAATAGATTGAATATTAGAGGGGTGAGATATACTGAGGAGTTGAGGATGATGCCTAGGTTGTAAGTCTGGGTAATTGGGACGATGGTGATATCCTTGACAATAATAAGGAAGTATGAAAGGGAAGAATATTTAGGAGGAAAGAAAATGAGTTCAGTTCAGACATGTCTGCTACATGTCTACAACTTGAGATATCTGAAAAGTAGAAATGTGAAATTGGAGGTCAGAGAGGATAGCTAGATTTGAGAATTGTTAGCATAGAAATGGTGATTGGATTGTCGGGAACTGATGAGATTACTATATGAAGTAGAACCAAGGGAGAAGAGAAAAAAGCCCAGGACAGAATCTTGGGAATCATCTCTGATTAGATGGCATGATTTGAATGAAGAACCAGCAAAGGAGAATGAGGAGTGGTCAGACAGTTCAATGAACAAAGACAATTCTTGTTTTATATACATTTTATTTAATTTTTCTATTAAATGCAAAAGTAGTTTTTAATCATTCATCCACTTGCAAGTTTATGAGTTCCACATTTTTCTGCCGTCCATCCTTCTTTCCCCATGGTAGCAAACAATCTGGTAAAAGTTGTACATATGCAATTGTATATAACATATTTTTATATTAATCATGTTATGAAAGAGTAATTAGAACTAAGAGGAGAAAAAAACCATGAGAAATAAAGACAAAACATAAAAGAAATTTTAAAAGGTGAACATAATATGCTTGAGAAAAGACACTAATAAAAGACTTGGGATGGAAAATGCCAACCACATTCAGAGAAAAAAAGCTAGGAGTGTTAATGAAGACCAAAGCATATTATTTTCACTTCTTAAAGTTTGTCATGTTTTTTTCTTTCTCATGTTTTTTTCCTCTTTTGTTTGGATTCCTTTTTTACAACATGACTAATATAATATGGAATATTATAATATAGAATATTATGGAATAATATGGAATATTTCATAATATAAAATTATGTTAAACATGATTGTATATATCCATATCCATATATATGTATATATATGTATATATATATACATATATATATATATATAAAATTACTGTCAAGGGGAGGGGGGAGAGAAGGGAGAGAGGCAGAAAAATGAGCATTCATTGAAGAAACTGGAGGTGTTTAGCCTGGAGTAGATATGACTTGGGTAGACCTATCTTTTTGATTTTAAAACCTAACATGAAAGAAGAGTTTTCTTCTACAGTGAGAGGCAGCAGGGAGATGAATGTAGAATTTTTATAAGGAAAAACTGCTGAACAATTTGAGCTATTCAAAAGTGGAACAGGATGCTTCAAAGGATTGGGTTCCCTCCCACTTGAACTCTTTAAGCAAAAGCTGGAGGACCATATATGTTACCTGATAGTAGGCTTTGTTGTTGTAGGGGTGTGCTTTTGCCATGGCTTATGGAAAGTCCTGGAGAAGGCTATGGTATCAGGAATTCAGGCATTTATTTTTATTTATCTTAGTATTTATCTTAGTATTAGTGATATTTCTTCTGACAGGAGGAAAAGAAGGAGTGATGCTGTTGAAAAGGACTTAAAGAATGGAGGAGAGAAGTTTAATCCTTTTGAGAAGAAAGGCCTCAAACTTCTTACTGAAACAGGAAACTCTTTCATTAGCTGTGTTTATGTATCATGAACTTATAGTGGGTAGAAGTAGATGGACTTGATTATTTTCTCTCCGATGATCTTCAATATTTCTGAAGCTAATGCAGCAAAATCACAGTTGGAAGTTGAGGGTGATGATTTAGAAATCATGAATGGCAGGTCGGTGAGACAAGAAATTCTATGTCAGAATAGAGTAAGACATTAAAGTGACAAATTGTGGGAGCAAACCTAGGAAAAGCCAGAATAGGGGGCACAGACTGAGAATGGGTCAAAGGACCAAAAGTGACAAGAAAGACAAAAAAATAGTTTCAGAGACAGAAAGTATAGTATGGTATATTTGTAAAGTATACCATACTTCTAAAAGTATAGAAAGCTGTGTTCAGAAAATGGAATTTCAAAATTTAGGATCTTGGAGACCATATAGTTCTCAGATCTGTTAAAATCTAAGGTGTGGTCTTGTTATTTATATAGATAACATAAAAGAGAAATAATGAACAGAGTTGAGATGCTTGAGAGAATTTGAGAGATCAGATTGTTAGAGGGTTGGTCAACATGAAAATTACTTTAAATAACAGGGATTGGGTGGTGTATGAGCCAGATATTAAACTCATTGAAAAAGTTGAAAAAACCATCTGAAATTTTGATACTTATCAATAATGAGGTAGGAAGAAGGTCACCCAAGCAGGTGGCATGAAGCTCTAAATAATCATTGTGATTGAATGATAATTGCAGAGGAGTGTATCAATGGGAAGCAAGGTTTATATCTCCCTTTCCTCTGGCTCTTGCTGTCATGGAAGTAGGAGAAGGAATGGCTGGTCAACAGTTGAAAGTTGTGTTCTAGGTTTCTAGGCTTCAGGAACATGGCCTTGATATCAATCACCAGGGTCCTAATCTAGCACCTCTTCTGCCATGTTGTTGTTGTTGTTCAGTTATTTCAATCATATCTAAATCTTGTGACTCCATTTGGGGGTTTTCTTGATACTAGAGTGGTTTATCATTTCCTTCTCCAGCTCATTTTATTTTTGGTTTTGATTTTTTTTGCAAGGCGATGAGTGGGGTTAAGTGATTTGCCCAAGGTCAGTCAGCTAGGTGATTATTATGTGTCTGAGGTCACATTTGAACTCAGGTCCTCCAGACTCCAGGGCCAGTGCTCCATCCACTGTGCCACCTAGATGCCCATTTTACAGATCAGGAACTGAGTAAACAGGGTCAAGTGATTTGCTCAGGGTCACACAGGAAGAGTCTGAGGCCAGATTTAAACTCAGAAAGATGAGCCTTTCTGACTTCAGGCCTGGTACTCTATCCACTGTGCCAACTATCTGAACTTGGCAGTAGAAATGACCTTAGTGTCATGACCTTGGGAGCAGGGAGTGGGTATAGCAGGGCTATATACTTTTTTTATTTTTATTTTTTTATATTTTTGCAAGGCAATGGGGTTAAGTGGCTTGCCCAAGACGACCACACAACTAGATAATTATTAAATGTCTGAGGCCAGATTTGAACTCAGGTACTCCTGACTCCAGGGCCGGTGCTCTATCCACTGTGCCACATAGCTGCCCCCAGGGCTATATACTCATTTTTTTTATTTTCTAATTTTTTTTATTCTTATTTCGTACAAATTTTTTTTACATTAATAAAATATACTTGTTTACAAGTAAACAAAATACCCCTCCCCCCATGAATATAGATAGACTTGCTTGGGCAAAAAAGTAAAGGGGAGAGAAAAAAATTAAAATAAAAAAATTATAGTAATAATTGTAGGTATGGCCAGGTAGCACAAAGGATGAAGCACCAGCCCTGGAGCCATGAGCACCCGAGTCCATATCCAGCCTCGTACACCCAATAATCGCCCAGCCATGTGACATGCAAGCCACCTGATCCCCACTGCCCTGCAAAAACCAAAAAGAAGAAAGAAAGAAAAAAAAAGACCCAAAATAAAATAAAATAGTAATAATAGTAGGGGTGGCTGGGTGGCAGACAGAGCATTGGCCCTTGAGCCAGGAGCACCTGGGTCCAAATCCGGCCTCAGACACCCAAAGATCATTCTGCTATGTGGCTCCAAGCAGGCAACCCAGCCCCACTTGCCCTGCACCCTCCCCCCAAATAATAATAACAAAAAATGTGTTTCAGTCTTTGTTCCAACACCATCAACTCTGTCGTGAGTGGATCACTTTCTTTATGATTAAATCCAACACAAAAGTTACTTCCATATTTTTCCAACGTTGCCATTGCTGATTGCAACTCCCTCCTTTCTTATTTCTCCACTACCGTGTACTATATTTTCTCTCTCCTTTCACTCTGACTCTGCTGTAGGGTCGCTGAGTGGCACAGCAGACAGATCCCTGGTTCTGGGGCCAAGAAGCCCTGAGCCCCCATAACACCCCTTAGGCCCAGAATCCACCTGGCCCTATGGTCCTGGGCAGGCCATCCAATCCCAGCCCCTTGCAAGAAGTAAAAAAAAATGTGTTATATCTGAACACTGTCCCACCATGGTCCATCCTCTCCTTCTTTATTCACATCCCCACCCCTTCCCCCTGCTCCCCCCTCCTTCTTACTCCAGATGTCTATACCCCATTGAGTATATTTGCTGTTTCCTCTCCTAGCCATCTCTGATGAGAGCAAAGGTTCCCTCAATCCCCCTTGCCTCCCCCCTTCCATATCATTGCAATAGCTCATTGTAATAAAAAAAATCTTATTATGTGAAATATCTTGGACTATTCCCCCCTCTCCTTTTTCTTTCTCCCTTTCCATTTCCCTTTTTTTCCTATTGACTCCATTTTTACACCATATTTTATCTTCAAATTCAGCTTTCTCCTGTGCTTCAACTATAAAAGCTCCTTCTACCTGCTCTATTAACTGAGATGGTTCATATGAATATTATCAGTATCATTTTTCTATACATGCAGTTCATCCTCTTTAAGTCCCTCATATTTCCCCCCTCTCCTCCAATCTCCATGCTTCACCTGAGTCCTGTATCTGAAGATCAAACCTTCTGTTCAGCTCTGGCCATTCCAAAAGGAACCTTTGAAATTCCCCTGGTTCATTGAAAGTCCATCTTTTTCCCTGGAAGAGGACATTCAGCCTTGCTGGGTAGTTCATTCTTGGCTGCATTCTAAGCTCTTTTGCCTTCCGGCATATTGTATTCCAAGCCCTATGAGCTTCCAATGTAGATGCTGCTGAGTCCTGAGTGATCCTGACTGCAGCTCCATATTTGAACTGTGTCCTTCTGGCTGCTTGTAATATTTTCTCTTTGACTTGGGAGTTCTGGAACTTGGCTATAATATTCCTAGGGGTTGTTTTTTTGGGATCTCTTTCTCGGGGGGATCGGTGGATTCTCTCCATTTCTCTTTTGCCCTCTGCTTCTAGAATTATCAGGGCAATTTTCCTGTAGTAATTCTTTGAAAATGATGTCAAGGATCTTTTCCTGATCATGACTTTCAGGTATTACAATAATTTTCAGATTATCTTTCCTAAGTCTGTTTTCCATATCAGTTGTTTTTTCAATGAGATATTTCACATTTTCTTGTAATTTTTCATTTTTTTGGTTTTGAAATATTGATTCCTTATTTCTGGTAAATTCATCAATCTCCCTGAATTCTATTTTTTGTCTGAAGGATTTATTCTCCTCAGAGAGTTTTCTTATCTCTTTTTCCATCTGGCCAATTTTGCTTTTTTAAAGCATTCTTCTCCTCAATAACTTTTTTAACTGTTTTATCCATTTGACCTAAGCTGTTTTTTAGCATGCTATTTTCTTCAGCATTTTTTTGGATTTCCTTGACTAGTCTGCTGACTTCATTTTCATGTTTTTCCTGCATCTCTCTCCTTTCTTTTCCCAGTTTTTCTTCCAACTCCCTCATTTGATTTTCAAAGTCTTTTTTGAGCTCTATCATAGCCTGAGCCCAATTTCTGTTTTTCTTGGAGTCTTTAGATGTAGGAGCTTGTGCTTCCTCATCTTCAGACTGAGTATTTTGATCCTTCTTGGGCTCATTTGCAAAATATTTGTCAATAGTCTTCCTCTTATTTCTTTGCTTGTTCATTTCCCCAGCCTAAGCCTGTTTTTTTAGGGTACTTCCTGAGCTTTTGGGACACTCCCACAAGGGTCTCAGTGTGTGAGGTTCTGTCCTCCCTCCTGGTCTGTGAATGACCATAAGTGCCCCCCTCTGCCACGGGGCCAAGTTGGGGGGGGCCTTGTTGTTCTGGGGTGGGGGCTAGACTGGGATCAGGATCTGAATGCAGTCAGAGCCCCAGAGCCCTGTTCCAGGGGCAGAGGACAGAGCTCGGCAGTCTCTCTCTCTTTACCCCCCTCTCTCAGCTCAATGGGCTCATGCCCTGGGGGCTCCTGCTTACCTGCTCTGCCTGCTTCTGTTACCTGGATCAGGGCTGGGGAAAGACCATGCGGCTCACTGTGTGCCCTGAGGGCTGGGCTCCACATGCTTGCTTTGGCAGAGGTCCCCTGCTGTTCCCCCACTTTGTGCCGGTGCTCCCCGGGGTGCAGCTCAGGAGACTCCCCCGCTTCTGTGAGCTGCAGCTCCCAGCGCCCTGGGACTGCCTCCGGGAGGCTGAAGTTCTTTTCGGCTATATACTCTTTAGGAAAAAATAATAACCCCATAGTTTGCATTTCATTTATAAGCCTCCCAGGAATAATTTTTATTAATTTATCATAATTCTAAATTGAAACATTGTTCTGCTTGAGAAATATCAGAATCGAGAGTCCTCTTAGGCCCTCAAACATTTTTTTCTCTTTCTCATGATATTTTGAAGTTCTATTTATGGAATTTTTGAACATAGGAAAATACTGCGATATGAAAAAAATGTTTACAGGGACCAGGATTCACATTTTTCTTTATCAAATAAAATAATAGTCTCTTAATGTTTTGGGTATACACCTGGAAAATTATTTTCTCCAAAAAAACCACCTAATCCCTGTGATCAACGTCTTAATCTTATCAGATTTTAAGTAGATATAAGGCATTTTCTTTCTACATCTTTTTTTCACCTTTAATCTTTTTCCTTCTTGGTCTTTTACACACTTTCCTAAGGGAAAGGGGTTAGACTTAAGAGAAAAAGGGAAAAGATTATTAGTGGAGTGTATTATTTCATAGGAAATTTGATTAAATACTAATACATTTTGCTTCCTTCAGGTAATTCTGTAAAGTACTTTATTCTAGATAAACATTTATTTCTCAATATTTTCAGTTCAATTAAAAAGACTCTTTAATATGCTTCTAGAGCCATATGATTAGTGTATTTATTAGTTTTAGGGTGGGGTAATCTACTGAGATGAGATGGGGGGGTTCAGAGAGTAAAAGAACCACTGATATGAGGGTTTGCCAAGCGCTTTCTTTTCAAGGTTTCTCATTCACTTTTGGTGGCTACCTTACTCTCAACTCTCACTTGTGACTCCAAGAAGTTGTGACATGTCCAGTTGCTACACACCAGGAAACTGTTTCAGTAGGCAGGCTAAACTAGGTTGAGTGTAACCGATGTAACATGTGAAGACTTCCTCTGGTTGAATGAGTACATTAGGATAGTTTGTCCCAATAGCATGAAAGAAACTGAAGGAGGTATCAACATGCTTAGAATTTGGTCAGATGCTGAAGTTGCCACAGTCATCCAGTATATCCCAGGTCATCTATAGTTTTCTTGACTTTTGTCTTGCCATTGGATCTTGATGACTATGGAAGAGAGAATGAACCTGGTGACTGATTGTACCATTCTGCCTCACTAAAATCAAATTCATGTTTCATTACTTGTAATGTCATTATTTTTCTTTGAAGGATGAATAAGAACTATAACTCTCTCTGAACTAGAGCATCATGGATCACAGGATAGTAGATTTAGAGCTAGAAGGTGTCTTAGAGAGGTGATCTTGTACTTTATAGATAAAGAAACTAATACACAGAGAGGTTAAGCCATTTACCAATGTGTTACACAGGTAGTGATAGAACAGAGAATCAGCCCCAGGTCCTTTGATTCCAAACATAGTGTTCATTCCACTCACCCACAATGTCTCAAATCATAAGGTGAAGCAGGCTAGGAAATAACCATTCACTTGTAAAGAACATAGAGCAATGCTTTTTCCTTATATTCCTAATTTGTTCAAGATTTAGGCTTTTCCATTTCCCAATTGACAAATGGTCAAAGGATATGTGGAGGCAATTTACAGAAGAGGAAATCAAAGCAATCCACAGTCATATGAAAACTTGCTCTAAATCATTACTTATTAGAAAAATGCAAATTAAAGTATCTTTGAGGTACCACCTTACACCTCTCAGACTGGCCAATATGACCAGAAAGTTCAATGATCAATGTTGGAAGGGATGTGGGAAATCTGGGACACCATATACATTGTTGGTGCAGCTGTGAACTCATCCAACCTTTCTAGAGAGCAATTTGGAATTATGCCCAAAGGGCAATAAAAATGTGCATACCCTTTGATCAACAATACCATTACTGGGTCTATATCCTGTAGAGATCATGAAAAAGGGTAAAAACATTACTTGTACAAAAATATTCATAGCAGCCCTGATTGTGGTGGCAAAGAATTGGAAATTGAGTAAATATCCATCAATTGGGGAATGGCTTAGCAAACTGTGGTATATATATGTCATGGAACACTATTGTTCTATTAGAAACCAGGAGGGATGGGAATTCAGAGAAGCCTGGAAGGATATGCATGAACTGATGCTGAGTGAGATGAGCAGTACCAGAACATTGTATACTCTAATAGCATCATGGGGGTGATGATCAGCCTTGAAGGACTTGCTCATTCCATCAGTGCAACAACCAGGAACAATTTTGGGGTGTCTATGATGGAGAATACCATCTGTATCAAGAGAAAGAATTGTGGAGTTTGAACAAAGACCAAAGACTATTACCTTTAATTTTTTTAAAAGTTATGTTATTATGTAATTTTGCTATCGCTTCTATTTTATTTTTTTATATTTCTTTATTTTTTGATTTCTCTCTCAACACATTCAACTTAGATCAAGGTATAGCATGGAAACAATGTAAACAGGCTGCCTTCTGGAGGGGTGGAGGGAGGGAAGTGAGATTAGGGAAAAATTGTAAAATTCAAAAATAAATAAATTAAAAAGATTTAGGCTTTTTAGGGAAGAAGACAGAGTCACACTGAACTTTCAAATTTGGTAAATGAATGGATCAAATGCCATAATACACATATTTTGTAAAACTTAAATTCTAGATATTATTATCATCATCATCAAATGTAGGAACATGGACAGTGTACAAAAAAGACTTTTTATGTTATATGAAAAAATATTTTTATCCAGGAAAATCAAATGAAACATTTTAAAATTTATTTTATTTAAGTGATGAGAGCCAAGAAAAGAGTTGGAATTAAAATCATTTCATTAAAGTGCCAAAAGGCAATAAAAAGAATTAGAAAGTCATTCCCTAAGATGGTGCATAGAAATAGGAGTGAATGACCCATTGATTCTAATGTCTCACTGTTAGCTATGAGCAAAAACTTCATTAGGCAAGAGAAGCCCTGAGGCATCTAACTCACTGCAATCCTATCTCTGACCAGGCATTGCTGCCATGTTCCAGCTGATCTCATAATCTTCTCATGTCGAGAAAGCATGAGGATTTATAGTGCTTGACTATGAGTCCTCATTCATGTCACAAATCTGCTATTCTTAAGACTTCACAAGGTCGTCCCTTTGGCAACTGATCACAGAGTAAAGGAGAAGGCAGGCTTAAGAGATTTGTAAGACACAGCAAAAACTGGAAAAGGCTTCCGTGGCAGGAGGTCACCACAGCCTTGGATGACATGGGGGAAGCAGCTGAACACTTTATAATGAGTTACATACCACTATTCCTGTTCTGGGAATGGAATAAACACATTGGAGTCCAAGTCAAAGGACACTTGGGCATCTGCTCGGAAAGGAAGGTCACTGTCCTCCCATAAAACAGGAATAACTTTCAGCCATGGGCTGACAAATCTTGAAAATCAAATTGTTCCCCTAGAAATTGTGGTTCTAAAAAAAAGAATATGATTTGAATGAAGTTTTCTGGGTTTTTTGTGTTTTATTTTTGCTGTTTCTTTTTTTCTTTATTAAAGATTTTATTTTGAGTTTTACAATTTTCCCCCCCAATCTTACTTCCCTCCCCCACCCCCCCCCAGAAAGCAATTTGTCAGTCTTTACTTTGTTTCCACGTTGTACATTGATCCAAATTGAGTGTGATGAGAGAGAAATCATATCCTTAAGGAAGAAACAAAAAGTATAAGAGATAACAAGATCAGAAAATAAGATAGCTGTTTTTTTCTAGTTTTTTGTTTCTTTATGGAAAAGTAGTCACCCTATAAGGAGGACTGAGAGGAAAAATTATAAAATTGTTATGTTTCATGTGTGAAAATGAATTAGCTTAAATGTAATTTATGATTAAGGAGTTTTATTTTGTTTTGTTAGATTAACACTTGTTTTTTAATTACTCAGAAAGGAAGCTTGAAGAAATTATTTTATGCCTGAGAATAGAAGGAAGATATCTTAGCAGTACAGTGGCAGAAGAAGGGAAAGGAGGAAGAAGGAAAAGAAAGAAGAAAGGAGGGAGGGAAGGAGAGTGAGCTTATTTAGTTCTGGTTTACAACCTGCTTTGAAGATAAGAAGGGTATGACTCTCAGGGCTAAACATATTACACAACTTTATCATTGATAGAAAAAAATCGGACCCTTTTTTCAAAGCTTGATGCCAAGGCAAGAAAAGTTAATAAATACATTGAGTAGAGGGGCATCTAATAACTCTTTTTTTTTGAATCTGGCAAAAATCTAAGGTGATAATTCACTTTGTTAGTGTTCTTAAGAGAATTGAAATGGAGTGAATAAGGGATTTGGAATAGGGGATAATTGGAACCCGTGATTGTATCTCTCAACAACTCCACAAAGACATACCAGTCAGTCAGTTATAATTTATACTCTAAGAAAGTTGCTGAAGCATTGAGGCTAAGTGAATTTACCCGCATTCAGCTAGTGTATGTCAGGGATAGAAGCTCTTCCTAGCCTGTGTTATAAAGAGAGCAATTTTTCCGATTCTGTCACTTATTACTCCCTGCAACCGTGGTTAAATGATTACTGCTAATGTTCCCGGACCTCAACTTTCTCATATATAAAAGGAAGGGTCTGGAGTAGATGGATTTTGAGTTCTCTTCCAGATTCTAGCTGTGATTAATGACCCTATCAATCTAGACCTGCATTCTATCCACTGCATCCTTATATGGATTCTAAATATGGATGACTAAATACTACTCAAATTAGAAGAGTTTGGACAAAACAGATATAAGGGAGGAGGATTTGTGTACAACTAACTTCTTTCATTTTTCAGTTGTAAATATATTTAAATTAGTTTGTGCATTCATCCTAAAAGCTGAATTTACATTGGGGCAAATAAAAGGTAACCTTATATTTTTTGTGTCACTAGTCTTCGAACTAGGTATAATCTTTCCCAGAAGACATAAATAATCTTTTCCTCCATCCTTTTATCAACTTCTTCTTACTTCTTTTTTCCCTCTGCCTTTCCTCTTTTAGGTGAAAATGGCATATTTATTTTAGTAAAAAACTTCAAACCTTGGCATGATATGGAACTGATGAGACAGAGCACCAACTATGATTCTGTCTCCCAACTAGATCTTATGATAACCCAGGAAGTTCAAGAGAAATTGAATAATGTCCAAGAAACATTTCTTAACTTGACAAACATTTATTAAGTACAAGGTGCTATGCAATGGGAATAAAAGCTTAAAAAAATCTAGTCCCTGTTGTCTGGGACTTTCTATTCCTCATTAATAATATAGTATTCATTTATCATAATTCTGTTGTGAAAAATAAACATTATAATTACTATCATATGGAATTATTATTAAGATTAGGTCTGATCATTACTGGTTCTATACCCTGAAGAGATTATGTAAAAGTGTAAAAACATCACCTGTACAAAAATATTCATAGCAGCTCTGTTTGTGGTGGCAAAGAATTGGAAATTCAGTGAATGTCCATCAATTGGGGAATGACTTAATAAACTGTGGTATATGGATGTGATGGAACACTATTGTTCAATTAGAAACCAAGAGGAATGGGAATTCATGGAAGCCTGGAAGGATTTGCACAAACTGATGCTGAGCGAGATGAGCAGAACCAGAAGAACATTGTACACCCTAACAGCAACATGGGAGTGATGATCAACCTTAATGGATTTGCTCATTCCATCAGTGCAACAATCAGGCAAAAATTTGGGATATCTGCAACAGATAATGCCATCTGTATCCTGAGAAAGAATTGTGGAGTTTGAAAAAAACCATTACTTTTAATTTTTTTTAAAAAATGTTATATTATTATGTAATTCTGCTATATCTCATACTTCATGTTTCTTCCTTAAGGATATGACTTCTCTCTCATCACATTCAACTTAGATCAATGCATACCATGGAAACAATGTAAAGACTAACAGAATGCCTTCTGTGGGGAGTTGGGGGAGGGAAGCAAGAATGGGGGAAAAATTGTAAAATTCAAAATAAATAAAATCTTTAAAAAAATAAAATATACATTCACTTAAAAAAAATCTCCATTTTAAATCTGAAAAAAAAGATTAGGTCTGGATGCTTGTAAATATAAAGCTTACCTTGTCCTACATAATCTTCTTGATTCATTCACTTATGAAATTCATGCATGAGAAAGTTAAACTGCTAACTTTTTGTTGACAAGATCCAGTGGTTGGATCAGTAGTTTAAAACTATTAGGATTGATAACAGATGTGTAAATAAGATTCCTAATTAATTGATGTACTCCTTATGTTTCCTTCCTGCAAGTTATCTGAGATCTTTATCCTACATATACTCATTTATAACCAAATCTCACAAAAAATTTATTTGGAAGGTTTAAATGGCTAATTCTGATGGAATTTCTCATATCTAACCAAGTTAAAATAGCTTTTAGAGAAGGCAACTACACTCTTACTTGGTTGATAATGACAGGCTCTCAAGCACTTCCCAGAAACATCTGTTTTATTCCTCAATTATCTTATGCTTTGGGTGACATTCAAAATCATAGCACTCCTAGATTTGCTTTTGCATTTCAAGAGATGAAAAGATTTGCAAAGCAAGTACAGAATAGGTCAGCTGCAAAACTGACAATTCTATAAATTAAACGGCTCACCTGTCTCTATTTCTATTTAAGCTTTCAGTTTACTTAGTTTATAAAGATTCTGTCAGCATTGTGTATTCTTGGGGAATACTTTACTTCTTTGAAATATCAGAAATATCCAAAGATGTATAGAAATTAAGAGCTAGTAGAGATCATATAGGTCATTTGGAGCATAGCATAGTAAGTAAAATGATGGACTTGGAGTCAGGAAGACCTGAATTAATCCTGTCTCAGTCTCTTAGAAGCTGTGTAGGTAATTCACTTTATCTTGAATTCAGCTTTCTCATCTATAAAATGAGGAGATATAGCTTGTCAACATCTAATATTTCTTGAGCTATCATTTGACCTAACTTGGGGTAGCTAAGTGGCACAGCGTGTCTGGAATTTAAATCTAGCCATGGATACTTCCGTCTGTGTGGCCCTGTGCAAGTCACTTAACCCTGTTCACCTCATTTTCCTCATCCATTAAATGAGTTAGAGAAGGAAATGGCAAACCACTCCAGTATCTTTGCCAAGAAAATCCCAAATGAGTCAGAATTTACCTAAAACAACTAAAACAAAAATCTCCTTTTAGAAAATGGTGCTTAAGATCAAATATTGCAAAGAGCCTTAGCCAACAGTCAAATCATCACTAAATCTCACTTCACTCAAATCAGAGTTCTTTCTGTTGTCTCTCATGATTTACATACATACATACATACATACATATATATATATATATATATATATATGTGTATATATATTTCTTCCAAGAAGCTCATTTTCATTCTTTCTTCTATCATTACTGGAAACATTATGCAGTGAATTCCTAAGTAATGACTATAAAGAATTTGCCTCAAAGAAACTCCCAAAGAGTGACAAATAGTATGATATCATGGGGAGCATGCTAGACAGCTAGCTAGTCTAGAGACTGACTCTCCAAAAGTAGTAGTTCTATTAATAACCTGGGTTGAGTCTTGACTTTCTGTGCCCTATTTTCTTTATCTATAAAACGGAATGATAATATGTCCTTTCTATCTTGGTATAGTGTTCATAAATATGTAGTAGGAAATAACCCCATAGATCATATAGTCCAGAACCCCTTTTTTTTAACAGATGAGAAAACTGAGACCCAGAGAGGTAAAGAGTCTTGCTTTAAATTACACAGGTAATTAATAACATGAGGCAGTTTGTGGCACAGTGGAGAGAGTCCTGGGCTGAAGTCAGGAAGACTCATTTTCCTAAATTCAAATCTGACCTCAGACACTTACTAGCTCTGTGACCTTGACAATCACTTATTCCTATTTATTTCAGTTTGCTTATCTGTAAAATGAGCTGGAGAAGAAAAACCATTTCAAGAAAATACCAAATGGGGTCCCCAAAAATTAGACACAACTGAAATAACTGAGCAACAGTAAGAAATGTACAACACAGTTTGTTAGGATCAAATGATTAGTATAAGTATGAAAGTGCTTTTAAACACTCTGAGGTACATCAAAAAAAGGGCACTGACTTTGGAGCTCAAGGTCATAGTTTTTAATCCTGATGCTTTCCAGTTATATAGCAATGGATAATTAACCTCTCTGAATCTTGATTTTTTCATCCATAAAATTAGAATAATAACATTTGCTCTGTTTACTTTAAAATGTCTTTGGAAAACATTTTGTGGGGCGGCTAGGTGGTACAGTGGCTAGAGCACTGGCCCTGGAGTCAGGAGTACCTGAGTTCAAATCCAGCCTCAGACACTTAATAATTACCTAGCTGTGTGGCCTTGGGCAAGCCACTTAACTCCATTTGTCTTTCTAAAACTAAAATAATAAAAATTTTGTAAATTGTAAAGTTCTTTAGGCATAATAGATAGAGATTTGAATTTAGAGTCAAAATACATAAATTTGAATTCTGCCCCAGCCATTAACTAGGGGTGTAATCCTGAAAAAGTCACTTAACCACTCAATGCCTCACTTCCTTTTCTATAAAAAGGTAAAACCACAGAGGTCTCTTCCTAACTCTAAATCTCTGATCCTATTATTTTACTGTGTTTTTTTTCCCCACTTATCGGACAACTTTTTGATCCAACATCAAAATTAAAATGAGAACTAAAATTTTTTTACCTCATGCTGATATCATTTGAAAATGTTGGACCTTGAATAAGTCTTTTAATATTTTTAGGGCCTAAATTTTCTTAGTTATAAAATGATGGGGTTGAACTAGGCCCTTCCAAGGACCCTTAAATTTCTGTTGCTATGACTTCAGGTGACATCCATCACTTAAAAATGTGTGTATTATATGAAAATAATCTCTTCTTTAATTCCATTTTGTAAATAAGTGAAATATTTACTTGTCCATGCACATTTTTTCTCTGGATCCAAGAAGTTTGGACAATTCTGGCAAATTGGGCTGGAGTTTTAAAAGGGTGATCTGTTGTTAGAGTTTTCTTCTTTTCTTTGGAAAAATACATAGAATATTAGACTGTTTAGGGGATAGCCCAATCCTGCATTTCTCCTTCATGCATTATGTATTTAGCATTTTTCTATCAATGATCCTTTCCTTAGGTTATTATCATTTACCAGGACAGACCCATTTTTTGTAGTTTAAAATAACATTACTTTGCTACATTTTTCTCGACATCGATCATTCTTGAAAAATTTCTTGATTACATTGTTTTCATAAAGCCTTCTTATAAATAACAATCATGAAGCCTGTCTTCTTGCCAATCATTCCTTCAACAAATGTTTAAACACTTGCTAAATGACTTCCTTTCTCAGAATTCCCAAATTTCCCCCTTTTAGGATCTCATAGAATTTTTAAAGCAAATTATATGCTAACATAACCTTAATGCACCTGGGAAAGACTTGACTGAAAACTGATCCTAGAGTTCACATGTTCTGAACCCAGGCTAGGTCTTAAGTTGTTATCCATTGAACCTCTGCCTCTCTGCTATAGAATGAAGGGCTGGGACTTTGTTGCAACTACAGAAAGGGACTATCTGGTTTCTCCATTACCAGATAGTAATGCCTTTCGGTGGGCAAGTGTGGCACTTAGCAGTTTGGATGTTCTTCTAAAGCAGATATGGCTAAGCGAGTCATGGATAAGAGTACATAGACAGGATGGGGATAGAAAAATGTGTAAGTCAAAAATGGTAAAGGATCTAAAGTGATGCTATTAAAAAAAACAGTGTAACCTGTATCTCAAAGTCCACTACTATGAAACTCTCTTCATGGTTGGTGGAGGCTGATTATTTAATGCTGCATATCTCTGCATGAAAGGTGAAGTTGACTAGAACTTGAAAGAGAAGAGATATTCTTTTCTTCTGGTTTCTAGTTTTGATAAGCAAGCTGTGACTTTGGACTCTTTTCATGTCTCTGAAGAGGAAAAAAAAAAGACCTTGGCAAGAAATTGACATGTAGAAGAGCCAGAATCTTAATTTTGTTTGGTTTCTTCCTAAGAATAAACCTAGTTGGTTTTTTTCCCCTTAAGGGACATGAAGAGAGTGTGAAGCCACACCTTCCTCCTGGAGGCTGGAAGACACAAGACCAGGATATCTTTTCTCTTCCAAGTTTTAATCCAAGTCCACCCTCACCCCTTACCCCCTCATTCAAGCTGTGCAATGAATTATCAATCTCCTCTAAGGGAGTCAGCTTTGAGGTGCAGGTGCCAGTGTATTAATGTCAATCGAAATTGAGAAAGGTCTCTGGCACACTGCTATAGGTTATGACCTTCTGTGATAAATTATTGGGAAGACAAGAATAAGAGTTGTCCAGGAAAGGCAGAGGCAAACTTGGGGCTGCCAGTAATTGAAGGATCACTGTTTTTTGTTTGTTTTGAGAACCAGGCTATACATAACAATGAAAGAAGATAAAAGACATTCTCTTCATGATCTAATTTCAATGTCAACAGATCAAGTTCAGATGTAAAAGTGAACAGGATGGAGTTGTGTCACATGTCTCTCAAGATGGAGGATTGGGCATGATCTATTCACTGCACCATTGAGAAAATATAGAATCAAATTGCTGGAAAATCATGGCATCTTCTAAGCAGTTCTACAAAAAGAGCGTCTGTATTTCTTAGTAGCACCAGACGTTTTTACAAAAATTGATCATGTTTTAAGTCAGAGATATTGTAAACAAAAAAAACCCCAGATATAATAGGTACATATTTTATTAACTATAACATACCATATTAACCATAACCAAAAAGAGTAATCAATTCAGTTAGAATAAACAAAAGTTAAAATAAACAGTTGCAATAAATAATAAACAAAAGGGAAACAAACCCAAATGGAGACTTTAAATGAAATTCAAAATAATGAGCGGGTCAAAGAATAAATAATTAAAACATTTGATAATTATGTGAAAATGATGAAATAACATAGAAATATTTTTCAAATACAACTGGAAAACAACTAAACCAGTCTTCAGGAAGAAAAACATATCCCAACAAAGATATATTAACAAAATAGAAAACAGAGAGGGTTGATTAATTGAATATGCTTTTTAAAAAATAGACAAACCTAAAATAAGCACAAAAGGAGAAGTACTAAAATCAGAGGAAGAGTAGACAAACTGAAAGCAGAAAGTATTATCGAAATGATAAATAAAATTAAAATCTGGTGCTTTGAAAGTATGAGTAAAATTAATAAACCTTTAGCCAATTTAATTAAAAGAGGGCATCAAAATAGCAAAGAAGCTGAAACCACAACAAAATCAAAGGAAATAAAAAGAATTATCAAAACCTATCATGCCCATTATTTGCTAACAAAACTGAGAACACAATAGAAACAATTTGTAAATATATAATATAAACTTAAAATATCCAAAAGCAATTGAAGACCAAATAAAAATATTAAATAAATCAATTTCAGAAAATTAAAAATAGCTATAAAGGATCCACCAAAGGAAAAAATTCTTAGTCTTAATAGATTCACAAGAAAATTCTATCAAACATTTAAAGAGCAATTTGTACCAATACTGCAGAAATCATTTTCAAAAATTGAGTACAACTTTATTAGATTCCTTTTGTTAAATAAAAATAGGCCTAATATCTAACCCAGAATGAAAATTATAGATTAGTAAACAATGAATATTGGTTAAAATTTTAAAAATAAAATCTTGTCAAAGATTACTGTGATTTATGTAAAAATATTCATTATTATGTTTAGCATGATTATACATGTATGGCCTAGTTTGCTTTCTGTCAGGGGGAGGGGGAGAGGGAAGGGAGGGAGGAAGGAAGAAAAAGGTAAAACTCAAAACCTTGCAAAAAAACTACTACTGAAAACTACCATTCCTTGTAGTTGTAAGAATAAATAAATAAATAAACAAAATATTTAATTAAAAAATATTTATTAGGACCAGGTTGCATTTCTCTCTGGGAGGCAGGAATGATTCAACATTAGTAAAACAGTCAACACAATAAAAGTATTTCAACAGATGCTGAAAAAAAGTCTTTGATTTAGTTGGTTAATTACTGTCATTCAACCCCTTTTTATTTTATTTTAATTTGCAACTATGAAAATATTTCCATATTAGTCATTTTTGTACAAGAAGATTTGAATAAAAGAAAAAAGAAAGTGAAAAATAGAATGCTTCAGTTTGTATTCAATCCATATCAATTCTAGCTCTGGAGATGGATAGCATACTTCATCATTCATTAGTTCTAGAGATCATCTTGGATCATTGTGTTGCTGAGAGTAGCTAAGACATTCTTAGTTCTCCATCAGACAATATTGCAGTTACTGTTTACAATGTTCTCCTAGTTCTGTTCATTAGACTGTGTGTCAGTTCATTTAAGTCTTTGCAGGTTTTTCCTGAAATCATTCTGCTTGTCATTATATAGCACAATAATATTCCATTACATTCCAATCATAAACCATAACTTATTTAGCCATTTCCCAAATGATGGGTATCCTTTTGGTTTCTAATTCTTTGCCACCACAAAGAAAGAGTTGCATAAATAGTTGTGTACAAATGAGTCCTTTTCCCTTTTTTAGAATGACTTTGTGATATAGACCTAGAAGTAGAATTGTTAAATCAAAGAGTATGTATGATTTTATGACCCTTTGCTCTCTAGAATGGTTGGTCAGATTTTTTATGATTATAGATAGCTTTGATTTCTTTGTCTTAAGACTTCATGTTAATATCCTTTGACCATTTATCAATTTCAGAATAACTTATATTTTTATAAATTTGATTTATTTATTTGAGAAATAAACACTTTATTAGAAATATTTGTTGCAAAACATTTTCCATTGGTTTTGTTTGTACAAAACCTTCTAAATTATATATATCCAAAATTATCTGTTTTATGTTTTGTAATGCTCTCTATATCTTCCTTGGTCCTAAATGCTTCCCTTATTCATAAATCTGGCAGATAAACTATTCTATACTCTTTTAATTATTTGTTTATGATATGACCTTTTGTGTGTAAATCATGTTTTCTATGTTCCCAGGAGTTTTTTTTAATACAAAATAATGAGTTTTGTTCCCAAAGCTGGGATCCTGGGGTTTATCATTTACTAGATTGCTATGGTCATTTACTTTAATGCAATTTGTACCTAATCTATCCCTCCCATTGATCCACCACTCTATTTCTGCTGCTCCTGGAAGAAGATAACACCATCTTTCAATTCTGGGCATTTTCACTGGTTGCTGCCATGATTTTTTTAAAGGTTTTTTGGCAAGCAAATGGGATTAAGTGGCTTGCCCAAGGCCACACAGCTAGGTAATTATTAAGTGTCTGAGATCGGATTTGAACCCAGGTACTCCTGACTCCAGGGCCAGTGCTTTTACCACTGCACCACCTAGCCACCCCTACTCTATTTCTTAGTACCAAATTGTTTTGATAATTACCATTTTTTGAAATCTGCTATGACTAGACCTCCTTCTTCCACATTTCTTTCATGCATTCTCTTGAAATCCTAGAACTTTTGCTTTTCCTGCTGAATTCATTGTTTTTCTTAGCTCTATAAAAATTTTATAATGGTTTAATTGCTGTGGCAATAAATAAATAAATAACTTTAGGTAGAATTGTCAGTTTTATTATATTGGTTTAGCCTATCCATGAGCAATTAACATTTTTCCAATTGTTTACATCTTCCTCTGCATGAAAAAAGTGTTTTGTGATTAAGTTCATAGAATTTCTGAGTGTTTCTTGGCAGGTAGATTCCCAAATATCTTATTTTATCTACAATCATTTCAGTGGATTTTTTTTCTATCTCTTGCTACTGAACTTTGTTGGTAATATACATATATTTCTCTATTTCATATATATATATATATATATATATATATATATATATATATATATATATACATGTTGTATTTAAATGGTAATGATTTATGTGGGTTTACTGTGTATTCTGAAACTTTGCTAAAGTTATTAATAATTTCAAATTGTGTTTTAGAAGATTCTTTATTATTTAAGTTTAACACCATATCATCTGCAAAGTGATAGTTTTCTTTCTTCATTAATGAGTCTAATTCCAATTTCTTTTTCTTCTCTTATTGCTATAGCTAATATTTCTAGTATAATATTAAATAATAGAGTTGATAATAAATATTCTTGCTTCTCCCTTGATTATATTGGGAATATAATATTATATTGAATATTATATTATTCAAGTTTATCCTCATTACAGATGTTTGCTGATGATTTTCGGAAAATATTACTTATCATTTTAAGGTAAACTCCAGTTTTTTCTATGATCTCTAATATTTTTAATAGGAATTGGGTGCTGTGTTTTGTCAAAGACTTTTTGATTCCCATTGGCTTTGTTATTGATATGGTCAATTAAGTGGATATTTTCCTAATAGTGAACCAGCCCTATATTTCTAGTATAAATTCCATCTGGTCATAATATATTATCCTTGTGATATGTTGCTGTAATCTATTTACTAGCATTTTATTTAAATTTTTTGCATCAATATTCATTAGGGAAATTGGTCTGTATTTTTTTCTCTGTTTTGGCTCTTTTTGGTTTGAATATTCATACCATATTTTTGTCATAAAAGGAATTTGATAAGACTCCATCTATTTTTCCAAATAGTTTATTTAGTATTAGGATTGATTGTTCTTTAAATGTTTGGTAGAATTTGCTTGTGAATTCATCTGCATCTAGGGATTTTTCTCTTAAGAAGCTCATAAAAAGCTTGTTTAATTTCTTTTTTTTCCAGAATTGTGTTATTTAACTATTTTATTATTCTTCTGTTATTATGACTATGAAGATATTTATCTATTTTATTTAGATTGTCAAATTTGTTGACAAATAATTGGTTAAAATAGCTTGTCTTAATTTTCTTTTCATTAGTGGTGGTACTAGTAATTTAGTTTTCTACTTCCCTTTTTAAAAACCAAATTAACCAATGGTTTATTTTATTGTTTTTCCATAAAACCAATTTCTATTTTAATTACTAGTTTAATGATTTTCCTGCTTTGTTTTTTAATCTCTCTTTCCTTTGATTTTCAGAATTTCCAATTTGATGTTTACTTAGAGATTTTAAATTTGTTCTTTTTCTAGTTTTTTAAATTGCATATCCAATTTATTGATCTGGTTTGTCTCAGTTTTATTGATGTAAACAATGAGATATAAATTTCCCCTCAGTATTGCTGTAGCTGCAGCCCATAAGTTGTGATATTGTCTCATTGTTCTCATTTCCTTTAAATGTATCAATTATGTCTATGATTTTTTCTTTAACCCATGTGTTTTTTAGGTTCAGATTATTTACTTTCCAATCAATTTTTTTTAGGTTTTTGCAAGGTAAATGAGGTTAAATGGCTTGCCCAAGGCCATGCATCTAGGTAATTATTAAGTGTCTGAGGCTGAATTTGAACTCAGGTATTCCTGACTCTAGGGTGCTCTATCCACTGCATCACCTAGTTGCCCCTCAGATTAATTTTTAATATTTCTTTCCTTTGCCCATTATTGAATGTAAATTTTAATGTATTATGATCAGAAAAGGATGTGTTTACTATTTCTGCTTTTCTGTATTTGGTTGTGAGGTTTTTATGTACTAAAATGGTCAGTTTTTGTGTAGGTATCATTTACTGCTGATAAGAAGATATTCCTTTCTATTCCTATTTAGGAATCAATTATATATAACTTTTCCAGAATTTCATTTTCTTAACTTCTTTCTTGTTTATTTTTTGGTTAGATTCAGCTAGTTCTGAGAAGGGAAAGTTGAGGTCTTCCCTAGTATATTTTTATTATCTATTTCTTCCTGTAACTCATTTAACTTCTTGATGTTATATATCTAAATATATAGGTGAATTTATATTTAGTATTGAATTCACTATCTATGGTACCTTCTAGAAAGATATAATTTCATTATCTCTTTTAGTTTATATTTATTTTTGCTTTCACATTGTCTTAGGTCATGGTTGCTACTCTTCCTCTCTTTGCTTCAGCTGAAGCACAATAGATTCTGCTTCATCCCCTTATCTTTAACTTCTGTGTATCTCTTTGCTTCAGATGTGTTTCTTGTGAACAACATATTATTCTTGTTTTTAATCCATTCTGATCTCTGCTTCCATTTTATGGCTAAGTTTATCCACTTCACATTTATAGTTCCACATCCTTCTTTCAAATCTTTTTAAATGTCTTGCTTGGTTTTGTCTAGTTTCAATTCAATGAGAGAATTCAATTTTTGAACAATATGTTTCTGGATTTGAGATAAATTTCATTTCCAGAAAATACTCCATATGTTTTGATATAGGTAATATATCAGTATGTCATAAAATAAGTGATTTTATTTACTTAAAAAATTCAGGCTGCATGAATATGACCATGTTATAACTTTAGTAGAAAGCCATATGACATTCATTCTTTTTCCTGACTTCCTACTCAAATGAGGAGAAAATTGGTAAAGCATGGTCAATTTCCTCTATTTTACTCTTTCTGATCTGGATGCTATCTTAGTGTAAAATTCAAGATGGTAAAGAATTCATATTAGGCCCATTTAAAAGCAGTTTGACATGGATGTGGAACATATATATTCAAACTTTTTTCAATAATTGTTTGGATTTGTCTATTTTGTTCCTTACCTTCTTTTTACCTTAAACAATATTTATTATATGAACTAGCTCTTGGGAGCGAAAGTGAAGGGCTAGATAAGGAAATGTAGGACTATAAAATAATAATTAATAAAATTAAAAACCCAGAGTGAGATATATTTTGTCCAGTGCTACCCACTGGTTTCTTACTTTTTGACTATCGGATCAATATTATAGAAGATTTATTTGATAGAAAAGTCTCTTCATTGGAATTTTCCTTAGACTGTACTTTTTCTCATTTACTACTATCATTCAATAGTATGGGCATTGTCTCAGACAAACTGAGATTTGGCAAAGACTTTAGCTTAAAGAGGTCAAGGTCTCCCACTATCTCTGGGGCCATTTCTGGATGTCCTGACCCAGACAAGGGACCCAGATGGACTCAGATGACTCTAGAGGGGAGAGAGACTGGTGATTTGTAACAGTTCAATAATTCAGTTGCAAATTATGACATCACCTTCCTGATATCACGATCTACTTTGAGAACAAAGGACAAACAAAAGCAGTATCTATAGCTACAATAACTATTTATTTCCCTCTGTTCTATTTTCATTTACTTATCCCCTCTATCTTTTACCCCCACACCCTTTCCCTCCTCACAAGTGTTTTACTTTGATCATTGAGTTCCCTTTTATCAGCCTCCAATTGATTTTCAAATTTCTGCATCTCTTTATACTTCTTAATTGGAGATAGATTTCTATATCCAACTGTGTATATTATTCCCTCTTTGAGCCAATTTTGATGAGAGTAAGGTTTAAGATTTTGCCTATCACCCCCACTCCTCATCTTCCCTTCCATTAGAGCTCTTTCATGCCTCTTTTTATATGGGATAAGTTATTCCATTCAATCTTCCCCTTATAATTACAGTGCAATTGCTTTTTTTTTGTTTTGGGGGGATCATCCCATCAGTCATCTTATAGTCACATTCTCTCTATATATGTATATATTCCCTCTAATTGCTCTTATAGTGATAAAGTTGTTGAGTTACAAATATTATCTTGCCTTATAGAACTGATGATGTTTGTCCTTTGTTCTTGGAGAAGATCATGATATCAGAGAGATGATTCCATGACAAGCACATGAATTGGATTTGAATGAGGAGGATGCTGTGCTAAGTCATCAGCCTCATTTTCTCCTCCAGAGCTTCTGGGTCTAGTGACCATATATGAATCAGGATGATTAAAGATGTCTCTGTCAACCTGATTCATATCTGGCTACCAGACCCAGATGACTCTGGAGGAGAAAAAGTGAGGCTTTGCACAGAACTCCCTCACTTAATTCTAATTCACTTGTTGGTCCTGGCATTACCTCCCAGATGTTATGGTCTCCTTTGAGAACAAAGGACATCTTCCTTGGGGGTGGGGGGCCTCTGTATTGAACTACCCTGGATGTGGGGTCTTGATTCTAAGTTGCTATGGTAACTGAGTCTTTCTGGTGGTTGGTCCTTCTGCCTAGAGAAGGGATCTGGTTATTGATCTGTTCCAAAGGTGGGGCCTTGCTACTGGGTTGCTATAGAAACACCATCTTTCTGCTGGTAGGTCCCAGGGCAGGGTCTCACTGTTGGTCAGCCCTAATAAAGTTTCACTCCTGGTCAGCAATGTAAACAAGGCTTTACTGGTGGCTTTCTAGTGACCTTACTGGTGGCCATTTGGATGGGGAATTGCTGTGCTGCATAGTCACTTGCCTAAAGAACAGCTGGTAACCTTTTCTGCCAGATTGACTAGCTGCTTCCCTGCTCCTAGATCAATTATGAGATAGTTTTTTTGGTTTTGTTGGAGGGGAATTTGGAAGAGTTTCAGAGGTTCTTTTCTTCACTCTGTCATCTTGGCACTGAAAGTCCTTGTTGTTCTTTTTCGAAGAGGACCAAAATGATATCACTATATTAGAGTCATGGTAAAGTGTATTCAACTGTGACTGAACAGACCAATACAAGCATGGAATGCTCTACCACAGTTTGGGCACAAACAATCCATGGGAATATTTAGAGTGAATTCCCTAAATGGTTGTGCATCTCACATTTCTTTTGAACTACTTCAATTCTGCTTTGCTCAGAGAGCACAGTACCTTCTTTAATTCAGGCATACCATATTGGGTGGTCCTTTGCCAGAATCTCCCAAGTCACCTAACCAATTCCAAAGTTGTTCAGAAAGACTTTGAGAATGTCTTTGTGTCACTTCTTCTGACCTCCACATGAGTATGTTCCTTGCATGAGCTCTCTGTAAAATAGTCTTTTAGGGAAATCTACAACTGACAATTAAACAATGTGTCCAGCCTGACTGAATTGTGCTCTTTGACAAGAGTTTGGCAGTTTAGTTTGAGAAAGTACTCCAGGGTCTAGGTATCCTTGTCTGGTAAAATAATCTTTAGAATCTTCTTAAGATAATTCAAATGGAAGCGATTCAATTTCCTGTCATGGCGCTAGTAGACTGTCCAGGTTTCACAGGCATATAGCAATGAGGTCAGTACAATGGCTCTGTCGACCTTCAGTCTGGTTGTCAATCTAGTTCCTCTTCTCTCCCATATTTTCCTTTGGAGCCTTCCAAATAATGAGCTAGCTCTGGCAATAGTATGTCAACCTCATAATCAATGTGTCCATCCCTGAAAAATATACTGCCAAGGTTTGTCCAAAGTACTCAAAACTTCCCCACTTGCTGTAACTGATGATTCTATATACTGGTGGAGAATATGTGTTTTCTTGGTATTACTTGTTAGGTCAAAATTAGCACAAGCAGCAGAGAATTGATTCATACAGTGTTGCATCTCAGCTTCAGAGGCTGTATTGAGTGCACAATTATCTGAATACAAAACACAAAAAAAAATAAATCATGCCTTTAGTCTTAGTTTAAAGCCTTTTTAGGTTAAAAAATGTAGTCAGTGAGGTAGCTGACTTTGAAACCATGTTCATCCTCATTGAAGGCATCTGACAAGCTAAAAAGCAAGGGAGCAAGTGCACAGCCTCGTTTCACTCCCTTGGTGACTGGGAAAGTGCAAGAGACTTTTCCTCTAAAGAGTCTTAACACTGGACAGCATTTATCTATACTAAAAACTCTAGGAAAGCATAGGCAGAGTAGGACCTTTTTTAAAAAAAATCATTAAATGTATCTTTCTAAAAGCAAGTATCATATGCAATTGAATAAATTCTAACCTTTCCAAGTGGGAGTAAAGCAGAGATGCCTACTTTCCCCCTGTTAATAATTAGTGAAGTTCTAGATATACTAACAATAGGAAAAATCAAGCAAACAAAAAAGAAAATTAAAGGTGTAAAGATAGGTAAAGTTATCCCTATCTGCTGATAACATAATATCTTATTTAGAAAATCTTAGGAACAGTGTGGCCTTGGGCAAGCCACTTAACCCCATTGCCTAGCAAAAAAAAAAGAAAAGAAAAAAAAGAAAATCTTAGGAAGACAGCAAAAATGCTAATTCAGACAATTTTAGTTTCAGCAAATTTGTAAGCTACAAAATAAATGTTCAAAAATCAACAGAATTCCTATATAATAATCTAACAATAACATACAAGAAACAATAATAGAAAGGGAAATTCCATCCCAAATAATTACAAAACTAAAAATTATAAAAATATGGAAATTAATCTCTTGAAGTACATAAAAGACATACAGATTCAATCGTAATACTTAAAGAAACAAAGAACAACTTATAAAACTGAAGAAATATTTAAGGATGACAGCTCAATTGTGCCAATATAATAAAAAATAATACCCCTCAAATTAATTTATGGTTTTAATGCTTTATCAATTATATTATCAAGAGATGTTTTTCAGGGGCAGCTAGGTGGTGCAGTGGATAGAGCACTGGCTCTGGAGTCAGGAGGACCTGAGTTCAAAGCAGACCTCAGACACTTACAATTATCTAGCTGTGTGGCCGTGGGCAAGCCACTTAACACCACTGCCTTGCCAAAAACAAACAAACAAACATAAATAAAAAAGAGATGCTTTTCAGAATTTCTTAAAATAACAAAATTCATTTGGAAAAAAGAAAAAATTCTAGAACATCTCTTCTTACACTTTGATTCAGTGACACTGGTCTCCTGGATACATTATGAAGAAGACTCTCTATCTCTTGACTCAGGTCATTAACTATACCCTATTCCTGAAATGCTCTCCCTCTTTGACTCCTACTACTTAATCTCCCTGGCTTCCTTTAAGTTCCAATTGAAACCACCTTTTATAGAAATCTTCTTAATTCTTAGTTAATGAATTCTTAATTTCTATCTCTTTGATAATTATGTTTTATTTTTCTATATATAACTCGTTCTGTACATATTTGTTTGCATGTTATCTCCCCCCTTAGTCTGTAAATTCCTTAAAGGCAGGGACTGTCTTTTATCTGCAGAATTTAGTATAATGCTTAGCATACAGTGGGTACCTCACCCCCTCTCACATTTACTAAAAGTCGTTATCCAATAGATAAGTGATCAAAGGAGATGAACAAACAATTCTCAGAAAAAATCATATGAAAGAATGTTCCATGTCATTAATTATAAGGGAAATACAAATCAAAATAATTCTTAGGTCTCACATTATATTCTGCAAATTGGTAAAGCTGACAGAAGATGAGACATGTTAATGTTGGAGGAAATTGTGGGGAAAAATAGATATATTAGTAATTGTTAGTAAAGTTCTATATTATTTTGGAAATCAATTTCCAATTATGCAAATAAAATGACTAAAACCTTCATATCCTTTAATGCAAAGATTCCATTGTTAAGCTTACATACCAAGGAGGTCATTAAAAAGAAGAAAAACCCTGAATGTACTAAAATATTTATAGCAGTACTTTTTGTGATAGCAAAGAATCAGAAGTAAAATAATTGGTTAAATGGCTAAACAAATTGTGGCATGTGCATATAATGGAATATTACATGATGAATGGGGTAAATTTAAAAAAAAACATGGAAAGATTTATATGTTCTGATGTAGAGTAAAGTAAACAGGGCCAAGAAAACATATATATAACAACAATGTAAATGCAAAGTCAAAAGTAAATGTTTCAAAATTATGCAGAATAAGCATGATTCTAAAGATTCTAAAGAAAAAATATTCGAAGACATCTTGCAGAGGTGAGAGTTCTACAAGTGTAGAACATTGCATATATTTTCAAATTTTTCAATGTATTGATCAGACTGATTTTTTTCTCTTAATCTTTTTTTGATTTCAATAAATAGTATTTATTTTAAAGGATAGCTCTCTGAAGGGAGAAAAGGAAGGAGAGAGATAATGGAGAAAGTCAGTATGATGTTAAAAATCAATAACTTTTGAAATGAATAGGATTATTTTCTCTTCTAAAGAAATGAAAAGAGTAAGTGATTGAACATCACCTTTAATAATATCAACTTGAGATGCTCAGACAACTGAAGGGCACAAGATAGTTAGTTGAATGATAAAAGCATGACAATTTTCCAAGCCTGAATGGTTTTGTAAAACCTTTTACCCATTCACTTCTAAGTTAACCAGATTCAAGCATGAGTGATTATTAAAGCAAGTTGAGAGTCTCCTGTATTTTCTCTACCTGTGGGAGTTATAACAAGGCCTGAGCTAGAACAGGAAATGTAGCATAAATCCCTTTTTTATGACTCTGTAAATCAGTGGTTTTATGGGTTTTGTAATAGTCATGTAGAAGCATTTTAACTTTTTAGGAGGAAACATAAGAAAATTAAATTGTAAGTAAAACAAACATCAATAAAAAGGATCCTGCTGAATAACAACATGTTTTGAGAATTATTTATAGTGCCATGACTGCCTCTTAATAATAGCTGGAATCTGCTCTGTAGGTAACATGTCATCTAACATATATTATGAAAATGAACCGGATGCAGTCATTTAATATGGAAGAGTCAGGAGGTTGTGTTTACTGATATTCCTCTAGGTTAAACAGAACTTGACATAAAGGTTTGTACAAGTTTTGTTTTCTATTTTGAAGAGAAAAAAACAGGAGAGGAGATTTGAAAAATTGGAAAAGAAAATAGACAACTTTAAAAAAAATGATCAATGCCCAAATAGCTTTTTCCTTCCAATTTGTCTCATTTTCACTTCAATAGTTACCATCCTCCTATCAATCTTTTAACTAGAAGAATTATTTTTCCTTTTCTGTCCCTTTTTTTTCTTTCTTTCTGTCTTTCTGTCTGGCTCTCTCTCTCCCCACTAGCTTCCTGATAGAGTTCCCTGCCTTACACAGCTTTCTCCATCCCTTCACCCTACCCCTACCTTCACTTTCTTTGTATCCAGCTTCTCTACCAGCATCCTTGACTAATCTTCCAATTTTCCCCTTAACCACCTCCACTCCCCTACCTCCCACTACCCCAAACCTCATTAGGCTCAGCTTCTCTGATGCAGCTTCCTTCCCTAGGGTCAATTAAAAAGCCCAAAACAGGGGGGACTCTTAGACTTGTTGGGTGTCAGTATATGCTTAGGACTACCTAAGACTGATGAACAAACTTATTTGTAGGAGACTTAGAGGATCATGAGGCCATGTCCAGAGAAGGTAAGATAGTACTATTTCCTTGTTGCATACTTTCTCTGTAAGGGCAAAGTAAACCTCCTCCCATGTTCATATGTTCAATGATTCATGGCTGCCTCATTTTGTCCCAATATCAAATCTCAACTTAAGAGGGTACTGGCTGGAGAGTGGAGTCTAAAAACAGACTAGTCCAGGGACATGCATTCAGTATGTATTAGAAGTAAAATTTAAGGTCAGGTCTTCCTGAACTAAAGCCAGTTCTGTATTTATGATGCCAACAGCCCTTTTCTTGTTATCTCTTACAGAATACAAACTTAAAAAATCAAAACAAAACAAAACAAAACAGCTTAGTCTGCAAAACAAATGAAAATAAACATTAGGTCCACTCAACATCCTTTCTGTCCATGTACAGAAACTTTTATTCTCTGTATTCTAACTCTTAAGTTTAACTTTTTAAAATGTAATAGATCTCAAGTGTGTGAAGCAGACCTTCTATAGGTCCTGAGGGTGGGTAGGATATATATATATATTAATATGTGCATATAATATATGAGTTTATATATATATATGCTTATGTATATAATATATGTGTACATTATATATGTATATATGTTAGTTCCCTGTCATGTCAGTTGAAGTGCATGTCTGAAAGGGAAACATTTTATATATATTTTTAAAAGCTTTCTATTTTGATATGTCTTCTCATAAAGAATGGCTATTTATATCAGGAAAATTTATCTTGAAAGAGATATTCCTAATGAAATTTAACACATTTCCTTCTTAGTTATTAAACTAAGGAAATCATCCCAAATGGAAAAGTAAGGTGGTTACTAGAGGCCAAAGCAATTTCCTTAGTTCTCTGAGGAAGCTAACATAGGATGGTTATTATAATTCTACATGTTATTATTTGAATAGATTTTACATAATAAAATAATGTATAATGGTATAATGAGGTAAAAAAAATTGTTTCCTTCTGAAGTTTTACCCAAATTCTATTTGTTTATTTTTAATGTTTTTAAGGCTGCCTTAAAAAAATCACAGTCATTTATCAATATAATGAATGAATGAATGAATGAATGAATTTAAAACACTATAGTGCCAAACACCAGGAATAAAAATATTAAAGTAAGGAAATTCCTACCTACAAAGAGCTTACAATTCTAACAAGGATAGCACTTATAGAGGAGGAAAATTCAGGAAAGGATGTATTTGGTTTGACAGACATTCTTTCTCATATTAATGTTAATATTGATTTGAATAGTTACTGTTCCAAAATTCAAAAATGTGTGGAAAAAAACTTACAACTCCCACCCCTTTCATTGATTGCTCCCAGAGAACAAACTCAGAGGAATAAGAAAAACCAAATGACACAGTGTTCCAATCCTACCCTGGGCCCTGATATTCTAATTAAGAGAATGAATATCTCAGTTTTATCCTCTGCTTTCTGTTCTAGAGAAAATGTGGTGTGGAAAGGGTTATAGCACAACCTATTATCATACATCTAGAAGGAACTTCAGAGACCATCTGGGTCATTGTCCTAGAGGACATATTGCTTTAGAGGTAGAGTATGATGTTTCTCCTTCATTCTCCAGGGGAGGTGATGCCATGGCAAGCACATGAATTGGATTTGAGAAAGGTGCTTCTGTGCCAAGTCACTAGTCTCACTTTCTCCTCCAATGGCCAGATATGAATCAAGGCAACTGGAGATGGCCCTGGATGAGAGGCATCAGGGTTAAGTGACTTTCCCAAGGTCTCACAGCTAGTAAGTGACAGTCTGAGGCTGGATTTGACTAAGGCTGATGCTCTATCCACTAGGCTCCCTAAGTAGCAGAGAGCTAGCTGCTGTTTCAAGGTATTCTATTAATGTCTATGTTAAGACATGTTTAATTTTAAGTTTGAGACAGTAGATATTTGGTTAACTTTGTCCATATAGCATAAATGTGGTGTCACCTTTGGTGAACTTTCATATTGAAAATGCATTAATGCAGTAGCAATAATGCACAGCAATAATTTTTTAGGTGGTCACTTTTTTTTGTCTCTAAAGAATCTTCGATGTAATACTCACAATGTCTGCCATGTGAGGCAGGGAAGTGAAAAATGTTTTTGTGCCTGACTTAGCCTCATTCAGTACTTGGCTAATTTAGGAATCTAAGACTAGTCCAAGTGGGGACCACAAATAGATGGGAGTGTTTGCCTGTCATGTTTCCATCTCTAAGCATTCTGCCAGACTTTCACTTAGCCATCATTTCATCAAATTATTATTTTAGTTAAGATTGGCAGGGTTCATTTTGCCACACCACACAGAAATCGCTGAGGTTTGGAGTTTAAACCAAACTCCAGCCTGTTAGTGCTACTACAAGGCAACTTCTTGTTACTTGGGGGAAGGGGAGGAAATAGTCTTTTTAAGAGACCTGTTAAAAAAAGGACTCAGCTTTTTGGATTTCAGAAAATCTCTGTAAAAGCATAAAAAGGTAAAAAAATATAAATCAATAAGAAACATGGATTTTTAAAAGCACATCAGTCTAAAAATTAAAGAAGGAAAATGCTTGCAGCAAAATGCTTTTTTATTTTGCTAAACAAGATGTTTAAAACAGAGTTTGACGCTATTTGACAAACCAACCACATGCTTGAGTTAACCCATCCCTAATTTTTATTACTGTTTCAAGCAAATAACACTTGGTATTTGCATAATATCTTATTCTCCCAAAAGGATCCCAGAGCAATTTATCACCTCTCTCTACAGAGAGGTGGAAGATAGCATCTATGCATACTCTTGTTAAAATGACAGAGGCTTTACATAGAGCAGAAGGAAATGTGGTGAATTCCTACCAACTATGAGACACATATTGCAAAGCAGCAGTGGGCAGGAAGTCTTCTAGGATTCTAGAAAGTCCCTTAGAACCTTGGAAAAACAGAGATGACCCTGTTCAACGAACTAGGATAATTAACATCAGACAAAGCATAGAATGCTTCCCCAAAGGATTCACTACTGTGATGGAAGTGATAGAGCATAAACTACAAGCCAAGAAAGAATTTTTTGTCAATGGCAAGATCCACCATATACTTTGGCTTTGGGATGACATTGTGCTGATTGAATGAAAGCCCAAAATGCTGCAGAGCCTCATGGAAGAAATTTGTAATCACTGAAAGGAATTTGGCTATTCCTCATAGGTCAGACTAAGGGTATGAAAAATTATTGTCTTGATTTTGACGTGTATCTGAATGTTTGTCTTATAGGATTTGTTTATCAGTATGGTTATCTTGGATGGACATCACAGATGAACTGGGTCTAAAGTTGGAAAAAAAAACAGAAGAGGGAACTGGAATTGCCTTTTGGAAATTCTTGTACTAAGCCCAAATTTCCCCTGAAAGCAAAAGTCCATCTTATCAGTACAAACATTTTATTGATATTGCTAAATGGTAGCAAGTCCTGGAATGTTATTGACTTCAAAGATCTAAATATTAATATTACCTGGAGGACAATGGAAAGGCTCACAATTAATGTGCATAAGTTGCTATAACTAATGGGGAGCTCTAAAGAACAAGAGTAAAGGATGCCATTAAAGAACTATCTGACAGAGAACATGGTCTGGTCATATGGCAAGAACCAGTAGGAGACAGTCATTGATACTCTTGTGATAACTCTTAAGACCAAGCAAATCTTTAATACATTGGGATAGATGTCTTCTGGAGAACTTTGGGGAGGACATGAATGAGAGAATTATATGAAATGGACAGATGTAAATTGGTTGTGACCTGTATCCTTGGAAGGAACTACAACTTAGTTAGAAGACAGATTCATCTGAGTAAACTTCGAGTAGATCTGGTACATACACACAGACATATACACAATATACATATATGTATATATACACACATATTCTCCTGAACCACACATACATATATTTAAACACATTATATGTAAATTATATTAACATTCATGCTTTATTAATTATATATGTTTATATTAATATAAACATAAGAAACATGAACATGACAAAACAAAGATCAAGAGATTATCAATTGCTAGACATGTGGCTGTTTCTGGTATTAACTTATTATTAAATCTAATCTAAAAGATACCCAAATTCTGAATGCCACTTGCTACCTGTGTAACCTTGAACAAATCACTTCATCTGTTGGGTCCATTTTCCTATTTAAAGATTTAGAATTTGATGAACTCTAAGATCTTTTCCATTTCTAAGTATATGATCCTATGTGTATATTGCCTTTATCACCCATACCATCTTTATTTTTGAGTTTCTTAAAATCTTTTTTAGGGCACAGTGGATAGAGGGCAGGATATCAGTCATGACCACTCAACTCATTTACTGTCTGAAATACCCTGGTTGTTCCTGGGAAAAGTTACCTCTGAGGAAATCATGCAACCCATTAAGACTATATAATAAAGAGCAATTCCTTATAGACATCACCAGTGAAGTCATAGGTTTGGACAAGAAAAACATTTTCTTGCTTTTATTGTTGTCTTTAGTTCCATTATATGCATTGTTCTTTCATGTTTTTTCATTTGTTTTGCATTCTTCATTTTGAATCACTTTATATATCTTCCCATATTGTTCTGGAGCTTTTCCAGTTGCTATTTCTTAAGTTCTAATTATATTCCCTTATGTTCCTATGCTACAGTTTATTCATGTCATTTACATTGTTTTTGACTTTTCATGAGATATTTGGCAAAGCTACTGGAGTTGTTTGTCATTTCCTTCTTCAACTCATTTTACATACGAGGAAACTGAGGCAAACAGGGTTAGGTGACTTGCCCAGGGTCAGACAGCTAGTAGGTATCTGTGGTCAGATTTGATCTCAATAAGATGAGTTTTTCTGGCTCCATTTTCAGAATTTTATCCACTGTAACCATCTAGCTGCCCACCTCTGTCCATGTAAGCCACTAAATCACCTATCTTGAGACTACTCAAACACTAAAGAGAAAAAGATAAGAAATTACTTCAAACTGGAAAGAGATCCAGGGAAAATTTACTTGACAGAGAATACTAGAAAATATTGTGGTGCAATATACTCTAGAAGCCTTAAGAATTGTATATTTTATTTCCTGGCATAACTTTATTTTCCTAGATATTTTACCACTACTTTGAGGTGATATTCTTATTTGCTATTGAGGCTCTATATTACTATTCAGCACTAAGGCAGCTGCTGCACATAATTCTTCCTCAAGTCTCCTCTCCCTCCCCTCTCCTCCCCCTTTCCTCTGGGTGCTTTGCTCTTAAGAAGCAGTTCTAGAGAAGGCTTGATAAAATCCAAGAAAGAAGTGTGAAAGTAGTTAAATACTCTTAAAGAAATAGAAAACAGGTTTTAATTAAACAGTTCACACCTTCCAGCTGTTCTTACTAAACTTATAGATGTCTAGAGTTGTTGCTGTTGAAAGCTACCAGAAATTATTTAGAGTTTTTTAAAAAAAGATCTTGCTTTTCCTTTCAATAAAATGGTCATAAGGAAAATTGTAATTAAATATGGGATGGTTTTCATAAACTAGACTGGATTACATCCTTGTCTGCTTAAAGGCAGGATCCTAGATCAAATTACAGATTTGAGCTGGAAGGAAGTCTCTAAGGTCAGCTAATCTAACTTCTTCATTTTGCAGATGAGAAAACTGAGTCCTACAGAGTTTAAATGATTTGTCCAGGAACAAAAGAAATAGATATTTAAACCTAAATCCTCTGACTCCAAATTCCATATTCCTTCAGGGATACTCACCAGTAAACAAAACTTAAGAGGATATGAAAAGAAAGATGGATAATGGAAAAGAAAGTTTAAGTTTATTTATTTATTTTTAAATACCTGTAGAGACAGTTTTCAACATTCATTTTGGCAAAATTATCTCCCTCCTTTTTCCTCTCCTCTCTCCAAGACAGCAAGCAATCAGTTATACATATACAACTATGTTAAACATATTTTCATATCAGCCATGAAAGTGAAAGAAGAATCAGAGAAAAAGAGAAAAATCACAAGAAAGAAAAAACAGAAAACAAATGAGAATAGTATGCTTTGATCTACATTCAGATTCCATAGTTTTTCCTCTGGGTGTGGATAGCATTTTTCATCACAAATCTTTTAGAATTGTCTTTGATCATTGACTGCTAAGGAGGCTAAGTCTATCACAGTTAGTCATCAAATAATGTTGCTGCTAACGTGTTCAGTATTCTTTTGGTTTTGTTTGTTTCACTCAGCATCAGTTCACACAAAGCTCTCCAGGCTTTTCTGACATCTGTCCACTTTTGATTTCTAATAGAACAATAGTGTTCCATCACATTCATATACCACAATTCAATTAGCCATTCACCAACTAATGGGCATCCCCTCAATTTCCAATTCTTTGCCACCACAGAAAGAACTGCCAGAAATATTTTTGTGTATGTGGATTTTCCCCCCATTTGTATGATCTCTTTGGGATACAGACCTAGTAGTAACATTGATGAATCAAAGGGTATGCACAGATTTATAGCCCTTTGGGCATATTTCCAAATTGCTCTCCAGAATGGTTGGATCAGTTCAAAATCCACCAACAGTAAATTAACACCCCAGTTTTCCTGCATTCCCTCCAGCATATATCATTTCCCTTTTCTGTCATCTTAATCAATCTGATATGTGTGAAATTAATTTATGATGCTCCAGACCATGAAACTTGTTCCTGTGATCCAATCATAAAGGATTTTTTTTATTCTTCTAGGTAACAATCATCCATTTCAAAATTATTTGTGGAGCAAAGCACCACTACAAAAAAACCCAAAAAGATGTTTAAGAAAGGTCAAAGCAAAATAATAATTCAAGAATCATCACAAGGCAAAATATATGACTAAATTCCAAACAATTGATGTGTGCTATAAATGCAATGAGTTCAAAAAAGGAAAGATCAAAGATATTAATTAACCTATTCCTAAAATCATATAATTAATACTTAAAATTCAACTTTATAAAGAAAATCTTGATCATCAAATCATGAGAATACTCTTTTTTTTTATTCTATGACACTCTTAAGTACTTCCCTTCTTTACCAGTTCATTTACTCCATCCTTTGCTTCAGTGTCAGAAGTTGATGTGTCTCTCCTCATTGCAAAAATTAATTTTATTGGAGCAGCTAGGTGGCACAGTGGATAAAGCACCGGCCCTGGAGTCAGGAGTACCTGGGTTCAAATCCGGTCTCAGACGCTTAATAATTACCTAGCTGTGTGGCCTTGGGCAAGCCACTTAACCCCGTTTGCCTTGAAAAAAAAAAAGCTAAAAAAATTAATTTTATGCATTCATCTCATTCTTTTCATTTTTCCCTTGTAACTAACAGGCTAATGGGTAATTTTTCCTAACCTTTATCTTCTATCTCACTGCTTTATTGGATTTTGCCTCATGCCTGTAATTTAGGAAAACTCTCTTAAAAATCTTAATCTTAGTCTTAGTCTTAAAAAAATTTCATTTGATAGTGCTATTCTAGTTATTTTTCTCTAGTCTTTCTCTCTTCGATACAACTTTTAGTTATAAGAAGTCTTTAATTAGTATATATAATTATCATAAGTGGTCTGCAATTTCTGTCTTTATTCCTTGACATTCAAAGTTATTTAAATTTATATGTCTGATGCTAGTGATCTAGAGCATTTTTTTTTCAGGTTTTTGCAAGGCAAACGGGGTTAAGTGGCTTGCCCAAGGCCACACAGCTAGGTAATTATTAAGCGTCTGAGACCGGATTTGAACCCAGGTACTCCTGACTCCAGGGCCGGTGCTTTATCCACTGTGCCACCTAGCCGCCCCACTCTAGAGCATTTTTGATATAATTATTTGTATAGTTTGAATTTTCATCCTTTGAAGAATGACTGTTCATATCTTTTGATTATTCATCTATTGTGGAATGGCTTGTAGTTTTACACATTCGAATCAATTTCTTTTATTATCTTTAAAATAATACTTTCATCAAGAAAATTGTTGCAGAGAATTTTTTCCCAGTTATGTTTCCTTCCTAATATTTTTGGTATATTAAATTTGTTTTACAATTTTTTAATCAAAAGTGTCCAGTTCGGGGAAGCTAGGTGGCACAGTGTATAGAGCACCGGCCCTGGAATCAGGAGGATCTGAGTTCAAATTTTGACCTCAGACACTTAATAATTACCTAGCTGTGTGACCTTGGGCAAGTCACCTAACCCCATTGTCTTGCAAAAAAGGAAAAACAAAAGTGTCCATTTTATTTTGTGTGATACTCTCTATTCCATGTTTAGTAGTGAACCCTTCTCCTATTCATAAAAGAGAAAAATAATTTCATCCTTAAATCTCCTCTTAATTTTTAATATGACTTTAAAAAATATCTAAGTAATTTATCCATGCCTTAATATATGAAGTGAAGTGCAAATTTAAACCCACCTAGGCCACACTCCAACTTTCCTAACAATGTTTATTGAATAACGAGTCCTTTTTCTAATAATTGGAGCCTTTAGGATTCTCACACATAATGCTAGTGTGTCTATTTGCTTCTGTATGTTGTTTACCCAGTCTGATCCACTAATTGATCTCCCTCTTTTTTAATCAATACCAAATCATTTTAATGATTATAGCTTTGTATAATTTGAAATTTAGTACCAAGACAACTTTTTTGGTACTTCCCTTTAAGATATTTGACTTTTTGTCACTCCATATGAGTTTCATTGTTATTTTTCTATCTCTATAAAATGTTCTTTTTGGATTTTGATTGGTATAATACTAAATAAATAAATAAACTTAGGAAGTATTACCATTTTTGTTTTATTGGTTCAATCTACCCATGAGAAATTAATGCTTCTTTAATTATTTGGGGCTATTGGTATTTAAACAAAGAGTGTTTTATGGTTAAATTTCATATACTCTCTGGTCGAATTTTGGAAGAAACATTCCTAAGTATTTTATAGCTGCTAAAATTATTTTAAATGAAATTTCTCTTTCTAGTTCTGTTTTCTGGATTTAATTGGTTTTATATATAGGAATGCTAATGATTTATGTAGATTTATCTTATATCTTGTAATGTTTCTGACGTTATCAAATTTTTCATTTACACTCTAGGATTTTTAAGTATGAAATTACATGATTTACCAAAAAATATTTGCTTTCTCTGCCTATGCTAATTCAATCAATTCTTTTTTCTTGTTTTATTACTATAGCTACCATTTCTAGGACACTGATAAATGGTGGTAATAATGGACAACTTTGTAGTAGTGGTAATAATGGACATCTTTGATTTACCTTTTTTTTTGGTAGTTTTTTTTTTTTTTGCAAGCAAATGGGGTTAAGTGGCTTGCCCAAGGCCACACAGCTAGGTAATTATTAAGTGTCTGAGGTCAGATTTTAACTCAGGTACTCCCGACTCCAGGGCCAGTGATCTATCCATTGTGCCACCTAGCCACCCCCAATTTACCTTTAATCTTATTGGAAAGGTTTCTAACTTTTCCCCATTACATTATTGTTTGCTCTTAGATATATAGAGGAAATACTATTTATTAAATTAATGAAAGACCTATTTATTTTATGCTTTCTAGAGTTTTTTAAAATAAAATTGAGTATTGGATTTTCAGCTTCCATTTTTTATTATTTTTTTATTTATTATTTCTGTTAATATGTTTTATTTTACCTGGTTTTATTTAAATGGAATCAAATCCATTTCTTTTTTAAAATTTTTTTATTCTCATTTTGTACAAATGTTTTTTTTTACATTAATAAAATATACTTGTTTACAAGTAAACAAAATGCCCCGCCCCCCATGAATATAGATAGACTTGCTTGGGCGAAAAAGTAAAGGGGAGAGAAAAAAATTAAATAAAAAAATTATAGTAATAATTGTAGGTACGGCCAGGTGGTGCAATGGACGAAGCACCAGCCCTGGAGCCATGAGCACCCGAGTCCATATCCAGCCTCGTAAACCCAATAAATCACCCAGCCATGTGACATGCAAGCCACCTGATCCCCACTGCCCTGCAAAAACCAAAAAGAAGAAAGAAAGAAAAAAAAGACCCAAAATAAAATAAAATAGTAATAATAGTAGGGGTGGCTGGGTGGCAGACAGAGCATTGGCCCTTGAGCCAGGAGCACCTGGGTCCAAATCTGGCCTCAGACACCCAAAGATCATTCTGCTATGTGGCCCCAGGCAGGCCACCCATTCCCACTTTCCCTGCACCCTCCCCCAAATAATAATAACAAAAAATGTGCTTCAGTCTTTGTTCCAACACCATCAACTCTGTCGTGAGTGGATCACATTCTTTATGATAAGTCCATCACAAAAGCTACTTCCATATTTTTCTAACGTTGCCATTGCTGATTGCAACTCCCTCCTTTCTTATTTCTCCACTACCATGTACTATATTTTCTCTCTCCTTTCACTCTGACTCTGCTGTAGGGTCGCTGAGTGGCACAGCAGACAGATTCCTGGTTCTGGGGCCAAGAAGCCCTGAGCCCCCATAACACCCCTTAGGCCCAGAATCCACCTGGCCCTATGGTCCTGGGCAGGCCATCCAATCCCAGCCCCTTGCAAGAAGTAAAAAAGAAAACGTGTTATATCTGAACACTGTCCCCCCATGGTCCATCCTCTCCTCCTTTATTCACATCCCCACCCCTTCCCCCTGCTCCCCCCTCCTTCTTACTCCAGATGTCTATACCCCATTGAGTATATTTGCTGTTTCCTCTCCATCTCATTCCCCCTTGCCTTCCCCCTTCCATATCATTGCAATAGCTCATTGTAATAAAAAAAAAGTCTTATTATGTGAAATACCTTGGACTATTCCCCCTCTCCTTTTTCTTTCTCCCTTGCCATTTCCCTTTTTTCCCCCCCTATTGACTCCATTTTTACACCATATTTTATCTTCAAATTCAGCTTTCTCCTGTGCTTCAACTATAAAAGCTCCCTCTACCTGCTCTATTAACTGAGATGGTTCATATGAATATTATCAGTATCATTTTTCTATGCATGCAGTTCATCCTCATTAAGTCCCTCATATTTCCCCCCTCTCCTCCAATCTCCATGCTTCACCTGAGTCCTGTATCTGAAGATCAAACCTTCTGTTCAGCTCTGGCCATTCCAAAAGGAACCTTTGAAATTCCCCTGGTTCATTGAAAGTCCATCTTTTTCCCTGGAAGAGGACATTCAGCCTTGCTGGGTAGTTCATTCTTGGCTGCATTCTAAGCTCTTTTGCCTTCCGGTATATTGTATTCCAAGCCCTATGAGCTTCCAATGTAGCTGCTGCTAAGTCCTGAGTGATCCTGACTGCAGCTCCATATTTGAACTGTGTCCTTCTGGCTGCTTGTAATATTTTCTCTTTGACTTGGGAGTTCTGGAACTTGGCTATAATATTCCTAGGGGTTGGTTTTTTGGGATCTCTTTCTCGGGATCGGTGGATTCTCTCCATTTCTCTTTTGCCCTCTGCTTCTAGAATATCAGGGCAATTTTCCTGTAGTAATTCTTTGAAAATGATGTCAAGGCTCTTTTCCTGATCATGACTTTCAGGTATTCCAATAATTTTCAGATTATCTTTCCTAAGTCTGTTTTCCATATCAGTTGTTTTTTCAATGAGATATTTCACATTTTCTTCTAATTTTTCATTTTTTTTTGGTTTTGAAGTATTGATTCCTTATTTCTGGTAAATTCATCAATCTCCCTGAATTCTATTCTTTGTCTGAAGGATTTATTCTCCTCAGAGAGTTTTCTTATCTCTTTTTTCCATCTGGCCAATTTTGCTTTTTAAAGCATTCTTCTCCTCAATAACTTTTTGAACTGTTTTGTCCATTTGACCTAAGCTGGATTTTAGCATGCTATTTTCTTCAGCATTTTTTTGGATTTCCTTGACTAAGCTACTGACTTCATTTTCATGTTTTTCCTGCATCTCTCTCCTTTCTTTTCCCAGTTTTTCTTCCAACTCCCTCATTTGATTTTCAAAGTCTTTTTTGAGCTCTATCATAGCCTGAGCCCAATTTCTGTTTTTCTTGGAGTCTTTAGATGCAGGAGCTTGTGCTTCCTCATCTTCAGACTGAGTATTTTGATCCTTCTTGGGCTCATTTGCAAAATATTTCTCAATGGTCTTCCTCTTATTTCTTTGCTTGTTCATTTTCCCAGCCTAAGCCTGTTTTTTTAGGGTGCTTCCTGAGCTTTTGGGACACTCCCACAAGGGTCTCAGTGTGTGAGGTTCTGTCCTCCCTCCTGGTCTGTGAATGACCATAAGTGCCCCCCTCTGCCATGGGGCCGAGGTGGGGGGGCCCTGTTGTTCTATGGGGGGGCCTAGACTGGGATCAGGATCTGAATGTGGTCAGAACCCCAGAATCCTGTTCCAGAGGCATAGGACAGAGCTAGGCAGTCTCTCTCTTCACTCCCCTCCCTCAGAGCTCAATGGGTTCCGCCTGCTTCTGTTTCCTGGATTTGGGCTGCAGAAAGACTAAGCTGCTTGCTGTGTGCCCCGAGGGCTGGGCTCCACGTGCTCACTCTGGCAGAGGTCCCCTGCTGTTCCACTTTGTGCAGGTGCTCCTCGGGGTGCAGCTCAGGAGACTCCCCCGCTGCCATGAGCCTCGGCTCCCAGCTGCCTGGGGCTGCCTCCAGGAGGCTGAAGTTCTTTGGCTCTGGTGGGCCACCCCTCTGGCGGGCCACCCCTCCGACCCCGGGGAGCAGAGCTTTTCTGCTCTTTTCCAGGTCACCTTGAGTAGGAGAACTGCCTCACTGGGTCCCTTTGTGGGTTCTGTCTCTCGAAAGTTTAGTTAGAGTCCTTAGTTTATGAGTTTTTATCAGAGAGCTCCTTCGACTGGATCCCTTCATGTTGCCATCTTGGCTCCGACCCCGAGGACTCTCCAAATCCATTTCTAATAGAAAATCAACCTTGTCATATTGTATAATCTTTCTAAGTTGTTCTAATATGTTGTTTTAACCTACTTGCTAATATTTTACATAAAATTTTTCCACTAATGTTCATCAGTGATATTTGTATTTTTCTTTCTATGATTTGTCTCTCCCTGGTTAATTTATTAAGATTATATTAGTATGATAGAAAGTGATTAAAAAGATGCCTTTGTATTATTATTGCAAAGATTTTATGTATTATTGGAATTAATTAGAATGACTTGTCAATTTCTTTTTATGATATTGGGTTATTGGTCTATTTTGGTTAATCTGATAGTTCATTTTTTGCAAATATTCATCTATTTCTCTTAAGTTATAGGATATTTTTGAAAGCTTGTAATTTTTTTTAGCCTATTGAATTTCTTGTATTAAGAAGAAACAGAGATGGATCTGTTAACATATCATTTCTCACCAGTCATGCAGTTTTTATAACTCTTGGGAGAGCTTGTTTTTCAGTATTTGATATCATTTATAGAAGACTATGTTTAGGCTGAAAACTATCATATCCTGGTAATTTCAGAATTCTTTATATCCCTTGATAGAACATTGAAAAGAAAATGTATAGAAATATTTTGTATCCACACTGTGATATTTCATATATGCTGTGTGTATATATATACAGTAAAACTTTGCATTAGCTACATATGTGTGAACATATAGAAAATGCTTAATTGTGCAAAAGAGTTTCTAATAATATCTTTTATTTCCTCTTTGACTGTTGAAAGTTCTTTTTAATTTTGGATATGAACAATTTGGTTTTCTCTCATTTTATAAATCAGAGTAGCTAATCATTTTATTCATTTCAAAAGAGCTCCTATTTTTATTTACCATTTCTAGTTTTTTGGCATTCATTTTATTATTCTCTTCATTAACTTTTAGAATTTCTACTTTATTATTATCTACTTTATTATTTAGCTCAGGATTTTTTTTCCATTTGTATTTTTAATTGCATGTTCAGTTCATTGATTTTCCTCTTCTTTTGCCATTAAAATAAAACCTTTGGAAATGCAAATTTCTCCTCAGAACTACTTTGACATACTCCTTTTAGATTTTGCTAGGTTGTCTCATTGCTGTTATTTTCTTTGATAACATTTTCAGTTTTTTTCCATAATTTTTTTCTTTGCTTACCATTTAAAAAAGAAGTATTAGTCTCTAATTATTTTGAAATAAGGACCATTTAATTTATTGAATATATTTATTATTATATTGTGATCAAGAAATGATATGTTTAGTATTTCTGCTTTTCTACAGTTTTGAGCTGTATTAAGGAGGTTTTTTTTAATCTCCTATTGGATAGCAAAACTGTGACATACTTCCCAATCTTCAAATGTGAGAGCAAGAGATAAAAGGAGTTTCGTCTAAGAAAAAGCACTAGTTTAGCTACTTTCTGAGAGCTGCAGAAAAAATCTTTAATGAAGAGTGGCAACAGATACCACATCCTGAGAGTTATACCAAACTGCCATAGGCACAGTGAACTGAGGAATTAAAAAAAATAACACTCAACTGAATGGGTATCTAGTGCATACTGAGGCCAGACAGGCTTCTGGGAAAGGTTGCTGTTTGATGAGTGTCAATATTATCCACTGTCTCTGCTTATTTTTAACCTACAAGCAAAACTTTTTGTAAAGTAAACTAGTAAAGTGATCGTAGGCAGTATATCAAGGTTGATACATAATGAAATTTCTAGATTTTCTATCTGGAGGCAAAAGAGCCAGAAATGTAAGAAATCCTTCTAAAGTATTCTAACCATGTGAAAAACTCTGACACAGGTGTTACACTGTTGTCCCATTTTTCCCCCTTTCATTTTCAAAGATGACTTGAAAAAGTCATCGATAATCTACTATCCCCTCTTATTCATTACTTTCTCATTCTTCTTTTCTGGCTTATTCTCTGACTAATTTATAGAAAGTCATTAATGATCATATCACTGAATGTTTTGACTTTTTTTCACATTTCTTAGATTTCTTGAACTTTGAAGGACTCACAATGTCCCCCCACTCCATAATCTTTTTTCCTGTGACTCTACTTTGTTATTTCTTTTATTAGTTCTTCAAACCAACTCCTTCAACTGGGGCATCCCCATAATTTTAAACTCAACCAAATCTCCTCACTTTGCTTTTCTCTAATTTACTTCCATAGCTTCATTTATCACCTCTATGCTGATGAATACAAGTTTATAACTTCTGATCTAACTTTTTTTAATGGATCTGTTTCCATCCTCTTCAAAGTACTTCAAAAGGACATGATATCAGAAGATAGTGCTAGATAGATGCATTATAAAAAATGTTTATTTTCTCTTGTGGGCTAATAGATAGAACACAGAATCTGGAGTCAGGAAGACTTGAGTTTAAATCCAGCCTCAGACACTTACTAGCTGTATGGACCTGAGCAAATCACTTGACTTTTTTTTTTGTCTCAATTTCCTCATCTGTAAAATTAGCCAAGAAAACCCCAAATGGAGTCAAGAAAAGCTGGACGTGACTGAACAACAACATCAATTATTTAGACCCTCATCTATTGTAACCTGTTTTATTAATAGCCCCCAACTGGTCTTTTTGATTCTAATCTATAATTCTAATCTATTATTTTGATTCCAATCTATTCACCCACATGATCCATACTACTAGCCAAGTAATCCTTTGAATATTTTCCTCTGATCATGTCACTCAAATAGTATCAGTAAATATGAACTCTGATTAATCTGATCTTGGTATTCAAAGTAGTGTAACTCTAATCTACCTTTCCAACCTAATGTCACATTACTCTGTATGAAAACAAAACAAAACAAAAATGAAAATGTAGACAACTTTTAAAGTTGAAAGGAGGAGCTATGAAGGAAAGATAAAAAGAATTAGTATTCACAAGAAGAAGAGAAAAATAACTGGTCATTTCTTACCTCTGATCTAGTGATTAGAAATGATTTCTCCATGTGGGGACAACTCTTTGACAACATAATTGAGGAAAGACTATGAAAAAATATATGCCTCAGCTGAAATAGGAGGGCTTTAGACTTGACACAAAGAAAAACTTCCAGGTGATACAGTGCAGGCTGCCAAACTCTTGAATGCATTGTCAAGAGCTTCATTCAAATGTCAAGACTATCTTAGGTAAAACCTATATCTATCAAAGGAGATTATTGCGAGTACCCCCAGAAGGCCACTTCCAGCTGTAAATGTCTAGAAGAGTTCCTAAAATCCTAGAGTTCCAAGAATGACTTGAAATAAATTTTGGTTAGGGTGGGGGGTGGTGTAGAATAGAGACGTTATTGATATTTCATGTTTTTGTCAGTGCATACTATCTGCTTTTGAAAAATTGTTTACATTCTTCTGACTTAGACTTTCAGATACATACATATATATATATATATATATATATATATATATATATATATATATATATATATATTGAGTTTGTTTTCATGCCATTAAAGCCTAAATGAGTATATTTGAAATGTTTATTTGCGTTGCAGGTGACATATGTAGTGTTTCATGTCTCCAAATTGTAGACCCATATTTCAATTTTTTTTTTGTTTCCTCTTACATCATTCATGGATGTGCTTTCGCCAAAAATTGTATTTCCTCTTCTGGGCCAAAAAAAAAGTTAACTAGAAATGTCTTGAAGACCATAACTGCTAGGCATATTCAGGCCTTAGGCAGCTGTCTGTTACTAAATGCTACCTCAACAATGCAGTGGTTGCTGCTTACTGTTGAAAGTAGCATCCATGGTGAGAGGTTAGGCAGGAGTTTGCTGGGCCCATACATCTGCTATGCATTTTGCTTGAGAGGTGCTTTTCTCCAAAAGAATGTGGTCAAGTCAGCAACAGTCCAAAGTTTATTCGGAAATATTTGAGAGGAACCAAACCGAGATTCACATAATTCTTAAGCTATTCTAACGAGTATGTACATGCCAAACTTGCTGATACAATTGGAGAAAGACTTTCTTTAGAAAAAGGGATTCAACCAGATACAAAAAATGGATCTCTATCAATAGGAATGATAGGCCCATTGTACATGTGTAGCTATCATAGTTAATCACACAATTAAGGGAATGATATGCCTTCAGATTCTGTTTATGAAGTACTTTGGGGTTTTGTGTAATCCATTTTTATTAGAAATTATATTTCTCAGATAACCATATTTTTTGTATCTTAAGCATTTGATTAACATGTCAGTTTAATGTTTATTTCCCCCCTCTTCTTTAATTTGTTTGAGCTTTTCTTTTCGCTATATAGCATAGAAAACATATTTAATATTTTTAGAACACAATCACTTGCCTTGATTTCCACTGTATGGTTTGATCGGGGAAGTCACTCATTATTTATTGAGAAATGAATGAGCACAAATGGAAATAAGAACTCAAATCTGTACAGTGCTTTAAGGTTTATAAGGCTCTTTCTTCATAATAACTACAAGAAGAGTGATAACAATACTATTCTCATTTTATAGTCCAAGCTATCAAGATTCTAAGAAGTAGAATAATTCACTAATAGCAACAAAGTTATTGTCAGAGAAAGGGTATGTCTTGAATGAATGAAGAAAAAGCATTTATTTGGTGCTTACTGTATACCAAGTACTGGAACTACAAATACAAGTAACCAAGACAATCCTTGCCCTTAAGATACTTACATTCTAATAATGAAAGACAATATACGGTGGTGGCCAAGGAGAATTTCAATGGGGAAGTCAGAGGAAGCAGTTATCAGCCATTAGGCAGTTAATTGATACATTCTTCATTGAACAATAATATTAATTTGATTATCATTTTCAGAGCTAGACTTGGAAAGGGGGGTGGGAACAACCATTGTGGCAGTAGGACATGGAGATGACTGGGAAGTGGCATAGTGGGACCAGGACTAGATAGGATTAGATGAATATTCACAAATCAGAAGCCCAGAATCACAAAGATGAACTGGAGGGAGGGGAGGTAAGAGTACAGGTGGAATGGATGCCTGGGAAGTAGCACAGTGGGTTCTCAAATTCCAGTGCTCATTTTACTATGCTGTAACAAGACTATAATTGCAGTGATGTCATTTAGAGAATGTCATAGAGTTAAGTGTAGACAGTCTGGGATGGATAGATAACCCTAGCAAGAGATGACTAGGCTCTGGAACGATACTGTGAGCATCAAAGAGTTTGCCATACTAAGAAAAAATTCCTGTGAATACCATGCACACCAGAATTATACTACCTGCAATTTTCTGTCCAAGCTGCCTGCCAGTCTAGAACAAAATACAATTTTAGTACCCCCCAAATAAAATAGGGTCCAGCTACAAAATCATAACTAGAAACCTTCATTTAAACTTGATTAGCATGTCACAAAAAAGTCACTTAACATAGGAGGAGAAGAAGCTGGATCAGGTGCTAAATTTTTTTTTTTTAGATTTTTCAAGGCAATGGGGTTAAATGGCTTGCCCAAGGCCACACAGCTAGGTAATTATTAAGTGTCTGAGACCAGATTTGAACCCAGGTACTCCTGACTCCAAGGCCGGTGCTCTATCCACTGCGCCACCTAGCCACCCCCAGATGCTAAATCTTATGGAATACCATGGTTTCCACTCAACTCAAACATTGTGATGTACAACTCCACTTGCATACCATTGCCCCAGTCCAGAAATTGTTTATATTGCTAACACTTCCAAAGGATGGAGTAACTAGCTCTCTAATCCCTGGGACATCTAACTTCCACAGCTACCAAATTCAAAGTAGTCTCCTTCACTTGACATGTATATAATGCTATCATGAAATCTACTTTTATAATTATGAAACTTTTATTTCATTTTATAAGTCCTCTACTTTTGATCTCACATTGGTGTCAGACATAGTAAGTGTTTAAAAGACTGGATCTGTGTTTAACTATTGCCAAGATTTTTAAATAAAATTATTTGACTACTTGATTATTTCTCACCTAAACTATTACAATAGTATTCTAATTATACTCTCAGCCTCCAGTTTGCTCTCCCTCTAAACTATCCCCCACATAATTGAGAAAATAATTTTTCCTAAAGCGTAATCTTGTATTGATCACCTTGTACTGATGTTCAAGAATTCTCAACTGTTCCTTATCATTTCTAGGATAATAACAAAAACAAAACAAAACAAAACCCCAAACTCCTCTGTTTGGTGTTTATGATTTCAAGGGAAATGGTTAGTCAAAGCTTATATAAAATCTTTTTGCCTGCATTTTCCAATCTATAGAATAGGAGATGATTGTTGTGATGAAAACCTTCTTTAAGATCACAAGTTACAATTGGCAATGGCAATTATTAATGGAGACTGGGGAACTGAGGGAAAGAAAAATAGTCCCTGACCTCAGGGAGTTGACATTTGAATGGAAAAAAAACAACACATAAAAGGGAATTGTAAAGGCATGAGGGGGAGTTGGACATATTTTGTGAGAGAAGGGAAGAATTCTGGCAAAGTCTGTAGAGTCAGAAACCCAGTAAAGAGGGGAATAGTCTGACTGGCCTGTGCCTATCCTCAAAATAGAGGTTCTGCAAGAAATATAGCATTGAGGGAAGGCAGGGGCAGTGATATACAGAGAGAGAAAGGTACAAGTGAGAATTATGGTCACAAAAAAAGAGATTCCAGGGTAAGAAAAGGCAGTTGAGTCTTGTCGACAGAGATTCAGATGCACAGTCTAGAGGAGAATGAATGAATGATGTAAAAATGAGTTATTAATACTCTATTTTGATGTATAATTGAAGGTTAGAGTGAGACAGTGTGAATAAAATTCTTAGGCCTTCAACTGATCAGTGAACTGGAAGTATTTTCATATCACCCTGACTTCTTCCTTTTTTTTTCCAACTCTGACCCCTTCAATTGTGTCTTATCAGACTGAGCATTAACAAAACTGAGAAACACATGTCTAATGAGAAATTGGTCATTTTCAACAGTCTATGGTCATAATAAGCATAGAAGCTTATCAAACAACAGATAATGAGGCCAGTTAGTAGTTCATGTACACTGCTCTTAGATTTACCACAGGGACCACCATTTAACATTATGTAAAACTTAATAATTTAGTATTAAAATAAATTTACAGAAATATAAGTTAGACATGAAGTTTATTCTCTAAGATTTACTTCAAATCACTATGTGTGGAAGCCATCTATTCAAGATCCCAACCAGAGGGAGACAGGAATATTTATACATAAACAAGGAAAAGGAAAACATTTAACCTCCTTGAAGATCATTCTATTAGGTTGCACAATTAATTGCTCTTCCTTATGCAATGATATCTTGCCTAAAGGAAGATGCATAGTTATCTCTCTTTCCTAGATTAAAGTATAAGGAAGGCAGGACAAGTTTTTCCTGATTTTCTAATCATTTGTCTTCCTGAATCCAAAATGAACATGTGGAGAGATAAACTTCCATTTCTGACATTAGAAAATCATATTTTTTTACTTTTTTATTTGAAAACTTTTAAATTTTGACAATTATTAGATTACTGTGATAGATTAATTCAAGGAAATGTTTTTCTCTAAGGGTGAAACATAGTTTTCTATTCATCTCTATATCCATACATATAATGCATCTTGTGTTTATTGAGGGCCTATTGGTTGCAAGGTTACTAGGTCCTGACCTCTTTACATTTTTATCTGGTTTTAACATCCTTAGAGAGATGACTCACAGGAAGAATCTTCTCAGTTTAGATTCTTTGTTTAATCAAAGTTTTTTCCCTATTATATATATATATATATATATATATATGTATATACTTGTATGCATTCACTAAGTCCTTACCATCTCTATGTAGCTTTTCCTGATCTTTGAATATTTAATCTTATTGCCATATAGAGACTATGTAGTATAAGGATAGATATGATGAAATGAGGAATGGTTCAGTTGAAATCCTGTCTCAGACATGATTTACTAGTTATATGATCCTGGACAAGTCCCTTAACTTATCTCAACCTCAGTTTTCTCATCTGTAAAAAGGAGCTATAATGATACCTCCATCACAGCATTGTTGTGAGGATTGAACAAGATAATTTAAAAGGCCTAGTAAACAAAGTTCTACCTAGATGTTAGCTTTCATTATTATTGTTGAATAATTCTAAATTATTATTAGTGAACCAGGTATAGTGAATTTCTTGAGCTTAAGTTCTATATTTGAATGACCTAGGCTAATCAAATATCAGAATGAAATTCAACAGAAGCAATCTGCCAGTAGATGACCTAAGAAGGGGAGAACCAGCCCAGGTTGGAAATGGAGTAGATCATCTCTTCCCATCCTGAACAAATGAAATCAGGTCCCTGGAGTAGTCCCTGCATTTCTAGCCTGAAAGACTTGGGGAGAACACAGTCATTTTAAAATGTCATTAATATCTAAATACTAATTAATTTATTTCATTGAGGGTGTGAGAATTTTGACTAGTCTAAAAATGTTCAGGATCTCTTGCTGATGCCCTCGTATGGCATGCCATAATGATACTAGATTGCTTGGAGGTCACAGAGGATAGAATAATTAGAGCTTTATGAAGGACTAGGTTTCAGAGTATCAGCTATGAAGAATCAGCTTCATAGAATTTTTTGAGAGAAGAATTTTCCACTTCTTCAGGACCCCAGCATTTTGCAATTTATACCTGGGAAGGGGAAAAGCAGTTCAACTATTATTTAGCTGAAAATAGTATACATATAAACAATTCAGGACCTGTTGTTCTCTGGCTCCTTTCTACCAAATGGAAGTCTCTGTGAAATGAAGATTTTTGGTTATAAAAGAATAATGTAATCTTATAAACTGTCACAAATCTAAAGTATTATCATTTCACCCAAGCAAACAGGAAAAAAAAATTCAGTTTATTTAATTTTTGTATTTTATAATATATATTTAATATCACATTTTTGAAAAACTAATGTTGACATTGGAATCTTTGTTGTTTAATGAAATAATGGATTAGCCATCACTGTGCTGCACATGAGCTTCAAATGAGACTGGCATCAACTGGTCTAGAATTAATTGCAGTCAGCTAAGGCACCCAGTGTGTGGAACCTTTGCTTTATTTGCATGCTAGAGGGTGCTGTTCAGCTGGAGATGATGTCTTAGACTGAAGCTTGAGATACAGACCACAAAAGTTATTCCAGATGCCTTCTCACTCCTAAACAGAGGTCTACTGAAAATAGATTTGAACAATGCTGGTGGGATTATGCTGGGAAGTTTATCTGGATGAGTCTTTCCCATAGGAAGACCCGTACAAAAAGGCACATATCCTGAAAAATATTAGTCTATCAATTTGATAGTTTTCTGAAATATACTAAACCCACTGAAAGAAGGAAAAATATCTTAAAAGTTGCTGCACATCTTAGAAGAATGAAGTTTAAAGACTTGAGCTATTTCATTTCTCATCAGATATAGCCACTGAAAAACTCAACTCCCCAGCACCTGGTGTGCATGCTGGCAAGCTGTGGCTCTCTTTAACTTGTTTAACGGAGGTGGAGAAATGTATACTGTAGCCAGCTAGCTGGCCTCTCTGCACAGGTGCTTCCAGAAACACAAAGATTAGTGTTCTGCAGGGTGAATTCAGTTTCAAGAGAAACAAACTACTCACAACCAATTTCCTCACTCAATGCCTGGTTTCTCAGTCTCTGTTCCCTTACCTTTCCAAAAGTGTGGTTAGATTAACCATTTAGTTTCCCTTTAAAAGCAAGTACTGTCTCCATCTCTTCCATTAAAGAGGACTCTATGTTGTTCCCATCATTCATATTCTGTTATTGTTGCCTTATATTTTCAACCATGAACTATTCTTCTTTATGGAGTTTTTTCTTTTATCTGTGCTGATACTTTTCTTTCAAATTAAAAAAAAATAAAACTGAAAAAATCACTTATAAAATCTAGACACTTTGAATCCTACTGTGGATGTGTAAGATTAAAAAGAAAAATACTATAGATCTTTCTCTGGGATATATACAATAAGAAAGACTGACATTCCATATGTAGCATTTTATGGCTTACAAAACATTTCTACTTTCTCTTGCTGCCTTACAAGGGCACTGATCAAGTTAGTATGAAGAGGTTATCTGCATCTTACATTTTACATGTAAGACTTGAGAGAAATAAGAAGACTTCACCAGACTCAAACAGCTAGGACCTGGCAAGAATCAAATTGGAACTCCATTTTGTCCTATCTTCAGGCTCAGACTTAATACACTTTCCCTAAAATAGATTGCTTTAAAATATGAATAGGAAGACAGATTTATATGGAGGAAGTAATTGAAAAACACTTCTATGGAGAACCAAATAAAGGGTAAATAAATGGCACTACCAACTGGACGAAGGAATGGTTTGTTCACTAAGGACAGTTAATAACATCTATATGGGGTCATCATGGAAGACTTCCTGGAAGAGGTAAAATTTTGAAGGAGGAAAAGGAATGGATTGAGGGAAAGGAAACATACAGAAAACTCATTAGACAAAGGGGGCAGCATGTGCAAACAGCCATGAAAGAAGTAAATTGTGCTCTGGAAAAGCAAACATAATGGGGATTTTTATTATAAAGAGTAGTAGAACTATATATAAAAAAGGTTACCTCATTCCTTATAAGGTTTGAAAGATTAGCATTTAAAGAAAACATTACACTCTTTACTATACAATATACTTTTTAAATCCAAACTGCTGAGAGTCCCAGTCACATAGTCTGTAGATTATCCAAAAGATGAAAAGCATAATCCCTTTTCTGTCTACCACAAATGACTTCCTCTCTTCTAATTCAGAATGAGTTTTGTTCTTAAAAGACAATGAATAATTGTATAGATACAAGACTAAGTATCCTCACTACATGGATTCCTATATACCATCTAGTGTTCTTTGTTCTAAACTGCACAAACTTTCTTCGGACAAATCCTGCTGGTTGTAAAGTTTTTCAAAGGTCGTTTCGGAAATCAAATTTCAGAAACCCTATTTATCGCTTACATTTTTACAGCCACTGTCTCCAAGTCAAACCAGGGGTACTGAAACAGATATCCCACTGTTTGCTCAAAAGAGGGGCATATTTTCCCTGGATAGCGTCAACTGTGAGAAATAGCTGGATGAAAACAAAGACATATTTCAATGATGGAGAGCAAAGGTGACTTCCTGTTTTGTTTTGGGCTTTGTTTTCTTCTCTTCTCAATGAGGTCTGTGTTTTTCTGATGATTTTAAACTTCTCTCGCTCAGTGATTTCCCATTGAAAGACGACGGGGCGGGTGCCTCCTCAGGTCACTTCATTACAATATGCCCTGAAAAGGGAAGGGGAGTGGGGGTGGAGGAGAGGGAGGTTACATTAGTGGGAAGAAGCAGACTGTGAGGAGATCTGCTTTCTATTTTCTCCTCTAGATTGAATTCATCTGGGTGAGGGGGGAGGTTAGTGGAGGGAAGGGCTTTTTTTTTTTCCAGCATGGTGCAATTTTCCCATAGATTTCTTTAAAGGGCTAGAGAAAGGATGTAGGCAGAAGCATTTGATAATAACAGCCATTTTATTTGAAAGAGTAAAATCAGAAACAATTAAGCACAACTCCCAAGTGTTTTGGCGAAGCTGTCTGGTTTTTTTCACTAGAGCTTGGAAGGCAAAGAAGTTATGATTACACAGGGCAAATTGAAATCAATAGGAAAGCTGCTCCCTTGGGGCAAGATAATATCTTTATGGGTAGGATTTTCTTGCTGCTATAGCTTGCAGAGTAACTGCTCCCCATCCCAATGCTCATTTAAAAATGATGCTCGGGCCAGCTAGGTTTATGTTCAAATGAGCACACTATCGCACCATCGCTATCTGAAGTTGTCTGCTACCTTCACGTTTTAAAATGACTTTCCAGTAGCTGTTTTCTTTCGACCCCCCCCCCCAAGTTTAACACTCTACAGAAACAATGGTTGAGGTGAGAGAATGTGGGTCTGCAGCTTTCAATGAAATAAGCAGGAGAAAGGGGTTGAGGGTGCCTTATAGGAACTGAGTCAACGCTGCCTCAGGTCATCTCATCTGCTTAGCTCTTTAGTTTCCCCTCCCCCATCCCCATCTGCATCCCCCCTCTCACTAACGTCCCCCATCACCTTCTCTTCCCTCCCCTTCTTTTCTGAGAAGAGGAGAAGACTGGGGAGGGCTGGGACTCCGGCAGGAGGAGGAGCTCCCTCTTTGGCCATGAGGTACGAACGTGAAAAGGAGCTGGGTTGGAAGCACAGACCTCATTTCAAAGCTGGTCCTGTCCCTCCTAGCAGCCACAACACAACCCAGAAATTCAGTGCCTGCGCACCCTCTCCCTTAACCACCACTTAAAGACTGACAAACTTACTCAATTCTTTCCCTCTTTGGGAAAAAAGGCATTTTCTCCCCATTTTTCTTTTCTCCCCTCCCCCTTCCCTATTTCTCCCCTCCCCCATCTTCTGCCTCCCCCCTTTTCTCCTCTTTTCTTTTTGGAGAATTTCGTGCTTCTTTTGGCTGCTTTCAGGGATACAGAGGACCTGACCTTCCCACCACAAACAACTGAATCCCACTTTTGTGTTTGTTTGGGCTTTTTCCCCTTCTTGTTTTCTTCTTATCCGATTTATCTGCCTGAGAGAAGGGATATGAATAGATGCTGGTGAGAACTGAGAGCAGCAGCAGCCGCCCCAGCAGTGACTTCTTTGAGAAGCCGGTAGGACATTAGTAGGGGAATCTGATCCAAGAAAGGCTGGAAGACTGCTTGGAGGGAAGAAACTCACTGATCATTGGAAAAGGAGGAAAGAAGAGGCAAAAGGTTTCTCCGCCTCCTTTAGCTTTCTAGACTCTCTGCCCCATTCTACCGGGATTATGGTTGACTGCTGCAGCTCTGGAGAAATGCTGCTGCTGCTTCTGTTTGCTATGGCAGGCATCTTTCTTAGCCAGGTGCCTGGAGCCCAGAGTGCAGCCTGTGAACCTGTGCGCATCCCCCTGTGCAAGTCCCTTCCCTGGAACATGACTAAGATGCCCAACCACCTGCACCACAGCACCCAGGCGAATGCCATCCTGGCCATCGAACAATTTGAAGGCCTGCTGGGAACCCGATGCAGCCCAGACCTGCTCTTCTTCCTCTGTGCTATGTATGCACCTATATGTACTATTGACTTCCAGCATGAGCCCATCAAGCCTTGCAAGTCTGTGTGCGAGAGAGCTCGTCAGGGGTGTGAGCCCGTCCTCATCAAGTACCGGCACTCCTGGCCAGAGAGCTTGGCCTGCGAAGAATTGCCAGTCTATGATAGGGGTGTCTGCATCTCTCCTGAGGCCATAGTCACTGCTGATGGAGCTGGTGAGTGCTGGATCTGTCCCTGCCCTGAGTAAATAGCCCTTTCCCTTCTTGGATCCTGTTTCATTTCTAGTCCTGGTTCCTTGCCTTCACCCCATCTCACTTTACTTTTCCCCTTATGATCTAATCTAGTTCAGAAGGGTAGTCACACTCTTAATTATTTCTTCACCAGTAAGAATCCCTCCAAGTCTTGATTCACTCCCCTTCCCAACGATGCTCCTTGCCCTAGGATATATGATCTCTCATTCCCTTAATACTCTGTCCATTCCTTTCATATTAAATAGCTAATGGAGAGTTAAGTAACCCCTCTCTACCTCTCATGTATTCAAAGGAACGATATTGTACATACTAGCAAGCTTCTCTTTTGACCAAGCTGTATATCTCTTAACATATCTTCGGTTTTATTAATCTTTCACAACAAAACCTTCTCTCCAGTTTTCTGGATAACTTCATTTATTCAATTTCCTTCTCTTTAGGCAGCATCGAGTTCTAGACAGCTAATATTATGGGTTTGGGGTTAGGCTCTCCTCTGATCCTTACTACTGGCTGTGTTGGTACATCTCCATGTTCCTCAAGCAATTCCCTAGGACCCAGCTATTAAGTAAGAAATGGGTTATGATTGTGTTGGATGAGTTTCCTACATTGACTAAAATATAGACCCTCACACATGTCATTTGGAGAGAAAGCACCTTCTTTTTAACTTTCTGGTGTGATATTTGGGTAAAACAGAGAACTGGGCTCTTTTCCTCTTGCAGCCACTTTTTATGTAACCTGGCTACAATGCATAGATTGTAACTGTAGTGTGCTGGCCAAATTCTAATTTGGGCAACTGTCTTTACCTTAAATTCCCTCCCTAGCTTCACTGAGATAAATAGTTCTTCAGTCCATGCTGGAAACAAGTTATAAAAAACTACTGTGAACTCCTGATGAATTTTTACTTTTCTCTTGTCTCATTACTAAAACTTCCTTTTTGAAAAAAAACATTCTTTTAAGTGAACTGGAAAAAGAGTTTTGGATAATAATAATAATAATAATAATAATAATAATAAAAACAATAATAATTGATATTTACATTGTACTTTAAAATTTGCAAAGAACTTTATAGCTTTTTATTATTATGCCTTTACAAAAGAACCATTTTCTTCTTAATCTTACTCTTCTTTCTCTTCATGTAGTCTTCCTACCCTTCCTTTTTCATTCAACATCTACCTCCACTGTCCATGCAACCTGACCTTTTTATACTTTCATTTTACTCTTTCCGACAGGCAGCTAATCTCTTCAAATTTTTTTTTCTTTTTAACTCCCCATTTGCTTCTATCTTGCCCTGCCCACACTTACTCATAAAACTTTATTACAACTCTACACAGAATGGAACCAATCATTGTTTGCACATTTCATTCCAATTGTGTTCTCAGTAAGATCTAATATCCTAATGAAACAAATTCACTTGGAAATGTTTAATCCAACTAACTCCCTCTCTCCCCATCTACCATCTAACCCAGACTTCTAATTTTATCCTTCATCAATTTTAAAAGTAAATTCAATACTTTAGTGCCTTTAAAAAAACAAACCCACAACCTTGCCCTCATATTTCAGATGAACTCTTTTCATTTCTAAATTCACATATTTGTTGTCTTCTCTGTTACTTTTCGCTTAAAAAATTCAATTTTTTCCTCTTAAATCCTTTCCCTCAATCTATGACTAGCTACAGATAACTGTTGATGATCAGGACATTGTCTTTAAAAAGTTTATGGACCATCATTTACCCTCATTTTATTGTCCTTTCCTGTCTGGGAAGAAAAAGGAAATCATAATATTGTTTTTTGGTGATCATACTTATAAAACTTTGGCTATTGAAGTACAAAAATTTTTGTGATTTCTGTCCCCCTGCCTTCCCCAACCATGGTTCATTATATATGATCGTTGAGAGTCATGCATCTGAAATGCTGGTTTTATGACTTTTGGCAAAGTTGCTTTAGTCACTAGTCAGCTCTCCAGAGAGTTCTCTCAGATTGTAAGCTGCAGACAAAGTGGCTGACTTGCATTGATAACAGAGAATCCTCACCAATGAAATCCTGGATTCAGTCTCTATCCAGCCATCATTATCACCTTTATGAAATATTTTTTTTCTCCCTTTGGCATGGCAGTGTGATATAGAGAACTGGGTACTAAGCTTAATGTAAAGAAACTGGATTTTGAATTCTGTCTCTGAAATAAATTTCCACATCTGCAAAAAAAGGGAACAATAATAATACTTGAACCATCTACTTTACATTGTGATTATGGGCAAGGTTTTGTTAGTTTAAAATGCTATAGAAATTTAAATTGATATTACTGATATTGAACCAAGAGCTGGTTTTATATAACACAACTGGTTCCAAAGATTTTTTCTACCTAACCTGCTAGTTGTTCAAATAGTAGTCCCATGCCTCAGTATTCATTATACAGACAGACTGTAGAGATATCTACAGTAGACTTTGTCAATCATTTAGAAACTCTTAAAGGCAGGTGTTTCTCTCAGACCATGTTTGAGGACAGGGTGGTGGCAATGGCTCACATTGTGAGGTGTTTGTAAACTTCCTTCACAGGAGCTGTGGGTCTTTATAAAAGACCTGAAGGAGATCTGATCTGAAGGTGAATTGGGCAGGTCAGGAGCTTCTCAAAGAAATCCCATTTGATGCTGAAGAGAGGCATTTTCAGTAAAAGTGCTCCCAAGTTACCTATTGCCTAGGACCAAACCAATAGTAGCACAGTAATCTCATTGAATGATTCCAGAATAAATGCACAAAAACATTCTTTCAGTCAATGGCAACCTGATTTCTGAGCTCCCCCTACCCAGTACTAAAATATTCATGATTTTTCCAGACTCATCTTTAATAGAAAAAAAGTTCTAGAAGGGGAATGAGAAAAAACACAAACAGGTGTTGGTGTACATGCTTTTGTGTGTGCAGACACATACTCAGATGTATTTCAACAACAAATTCTTTTTTTGAGGGTCTCATTGCATTTAACCAGTAAGGTCAGAATCAGGTTACTATAATTTTTTTTAGAAATCCCTTTATTTTTCTCTTTAAGACAATACAATGCCTATGTACCAAAGAGTTTTTAATAAGATTGCTTCCCATCTAGGGATTTGATATTGAAAGTTTTTCTCTCTTTTTTAATGAAATTCATATTTGTGGTATTCAATTGAATACATTCGCAGTGCCTGATACTCTTCATATTAATTGCAAAAGGCATATAAATATCTCTTATCTCTTTCTAGTTCACTTTTTTATTTTTTCTTAGGGGAACTCTTTTTTTCTGGCTTAAATTTTCAAAAGGTCATTTAATATGTATTTTGAGTTAGCTACTCAACTGAAAAAAATTCCTACAACAACAACACACAACAAAAACTCATTCTCACCATTGGAATAAAAGAAAATTGGTTATGCTAATAGTCAACTCAGGAATGTTTTGGATGTATATTAGATTGTGATTTCTTAAGAAGGGAATATTCTCATTTACTATCGTCTATTGTTAACATTTATTGTCATTCTACATTTGTTCAGAAGTCATGATTTTGAGGGCAACCAAGAAGGAGGTAGGATGGAAACTTGTGATTTCATCAATAGGAGAACCTGAGGTATGGAGACTCCTTCACTTGTTGCATATTAAGAACTCTTCTGTAACTTTTGGTTTTAAAGAATTGCATGAGGCCAGAAAAGGTGATGATTTTCCTGCTGTTACATTGCTACTGTGAAGTCAAGAATAAAGACTTGAATCCAAGTCTTTTTTTTTAAATTTTTATTAAAGATATTATTTGAGTTTTACAGTTTTCCCCCAATCTTGCTACCCTCCCCCCACCCCCACCCCACAGATAGCACTCCGTCAGTCTTTACTTTGTTTCCATGTTGTACCTCAATCCAAATTGGGCGTGATGAGAGAGAAATCATATCCTTAAAGAGAACAGAATTCTCAGAGGTAACCAGATCAAACCATAAGACATCTGGGTTTTTTTTTTTTCCGAATTAAAGGGAATAGTCCTTGTACTTTGTTCAAACTCCACAGCTCCTTATCTGGATACAGATGGTACTCTCCTTTGCAGACAGCCAAAAATTGTTCCCAATTGTTGCGCTGATGGAATGAGCAAGTCCTTCAAGGTTGAACATCACTCCCATGTTGCTGTTAGGGTGTACAGTGTTTTTCTGGTTCTGCTCATCTCACTCAGCATCAGTTCATGCAAATCCCTCCAGGTTTCCCTGAAATCCTGTCCCTCCAGGTTTCTAATAGAACAATAGTATTCCATGACATACATATACCACAGTTTGATAAACCATTCCCCAATTGAAGGACATTTACTGGTGAATCCAAGTCTTAACGACTGTAAGACTGATTCTCTATCATAACAGGACAGTTTCTCCAAATCATTGGATTAAATAAGATGAATTATTCAACAACCAATGTGGATAAACTACTCTGAAGGTTTTTGTGAGGGAATAGAATCAGACTTTAAGTTGCTATGTAATGTGCCAGAAGAGATCTTTTTTTTAGGTAATGAAATGATACAGTGGAAGTTTACACTTTCAAAGTAGTTTGCCAAGGTCCGCTCTCCATCAGACCAGGGCTGAATAAAGGTATTCAAAATAAGTTGATGGTATTCAATTGTGGTGTTATGGTTATTATGATGGTAGAACTAGCCAGGGGCTAGACCAGTCTGATAGACTGAGCTCATCTCATTTTCTCCAGTGTTTCCAGAATAAAGGGAGAGGCGATTTGCTATTGTTAGGATTATAGTTTCAAGAAGATACTCTTTACATAATGGGTCTAAGACTGAACCTTAGACTATAGTCACCTGAGAGACATAGAGAAATTCTAGTCCTGGATGTTTCCTTATCTTTAAATGTCCTCTATTTTCAAGTTAGCTAAATTAGGAGCTCTGTTTTACAAAGTTACAGTCAAACTATTATTGCTGGCTGATGATGTGAGAAAATGCTGGTCCTCAAATGGAGGACCTGAGTTCAAATTTGGCTTCAGGCACTTACTAGCCATGTGACGCCGGACAAATTATTTAACCCTGTTTGCCTCAGTTCTTCATCTATAAAATGAATTTAAGAAGGAAATGGCAAATCACCCCCAGGATCGTTGCCAAATTAACCTCAAATGGGGTCACAGAGAGCTGGACATGACAGAAAGATACAACAACAATCAAACTATTGGGAATTGAGTGAACTACTCTGGCTCCATCTTGTGACTCAGTTCTGGATCTAGCTCATTTCCCTTTCTATTCAATTATGGGTCTAGTTCAATCTCTATCTTGTGAGAAAACTATTAAATTATGGAAACTGGGAGCAAAATTTATTGCATAGTTTGAATCTAGCCCTGTGTGACTGGAAAATGGGACAACCTCTACCTGTTCCTTAGACCTTTAACCAAGGACTTAGTTTATACTCACCAGAAATCCAGTCAGAAATCCAAAAATTGTTGCAAGGAGTTTTCTCACACTTTTACATCTCAAGCAATCCTTCTTATCTGTAAACTGGCCCCAACTTGATCAATTAGTTATTGTTTCTTTGTTCCTTTAATTGGATGCAGACACTTGGTGGGGAGTGGGACACCTCTTTTTCTGATTTCCGGGAATTGTACTGTTTGCTCTTCCCCTCCCAACTTGGAAACTCCTTAATGTTTCCTTCAATTAGAAATCAGATTACCTAATCTTGTATCCTGGTTTATATCCTGGTTATTGTTTTCTTTTAATGCATAGAAATCTGTCTTTCCCTGTATTCAGGGTCTAGTGCCAAACTGAGGCAGCCTGGTCCTAATATGTGTTTGTTATGTAAAGACCAAGAATTATTTCTAAACTTACAGGTCTATTAAATCTCTGTCTCTCTGTCTCTCTCTCTCTCCCTTTTGGAAAACAATTAGGTGTGGTACAGTGGATAGAACACTGGACCTGGAGATAGGAAGACTCAAGTTCAAATGTGGCCTCAGACATTTACTGACTATATGTGAAATCTTGGGCAAATTGCTTAAACTCTACCTCATGTCTTATAAAACAAATTGTAGACTTACCTCTAGGATTCTTATGAGAATCAAATAAGATAATATTTTATAAAAGTTCCTAATACAGTACTTGGTATACAGTAGGCACTTAATAAATGCTCATTTCCTTCCCTAAATGCTTCCCACCCTACCCCTTTTATAGGGGACCTGTGATTTCACCAGTAAAGGAAAGTCCACAAAGAAAACTACAGCCAATCCAGATGGGCTCATGCTCTGTTATGTAGTTTTGAGGAGTTGTCTTGGGCACAGAGAATTTAAACAGCTTGTCCAGGGTCACAGAGCAAGTTTATCTTCTAGTTAGGATTTGAACTTGCTGACTCATTGCCATTTCATCATTGGCTGTGACTCACTGTCTCTTGACTGAGACATTGTAATTTTAAAAGCACCCAAATCAGGTTCAGGACAGCAGGCGGCAGAGTTGAAAAAGTGCCTGGCCAGGAGTTGGGAAGACCTGGGTTCAAATCCTGCCTCATATATTTATTAGCTGAATGACCTTGAACAGATCACTTAACTTTCATTTGCCACAGATTCCTCAATTGTAAAACAAAGCTAATAATAATAGAATCTACTTCCCAGGATTATTGTGAGGATCAAATAACATAATATTTGGGGGGTAGTTAAGGGAAAGTGCTTAGTATAATGCATGGCAAATAGTAGGTAGAACATAGAAGCTTATTCCCTTCCCCAGATTAGTTTGGTCATGGTAGGCCAGTCCATGAAATAATTTTTATACTTCTTGGTCTGCAGCTATAAGAAGCATCTGCCTTGTGTCTTGATCTGTTCAGTCTTTGATTTCATACTAGAAAGGCTAGGCATTTTCTTAGAACTAGCACTTAAATAGCGTTTTAAAGTTTGCAAAGTGCTTTGCAAATATGATCTCATTTGATCCTTGCAACAACCCTGGGGGGTGGGTGGGAATAAATTTTATTATTTCCATTTTAAAGTTGAAGAAACTGAGTTAAGTAGAGGTTAAATGACTTGCCTAGGGTCACACAGCTAGTAAATGTCTGAGGTCTTTCTAACTCCAGGTCTGGTACTCTACCCACTGCACTCATAGTTACCTCTTATGGCAAGGGCCATTTAGTTTTATCCATTTTAGACAATAATTTTTCTTAGAATCTAATCTTTATATGTTATTAGAAAAAAATAAGGACTATCTCAAAATTAACAAAACTGATCACTTTAATTTAGTACAGAGAATCTTTAAATTCTATTACTAACTCAAAAATAGTAGAAGGATTGGTAGAATCAGCATTAAATTTCTTCCAGTCAAACATTTATTCAAGGACTGTTTGTGTGTATAATTGACAGTGTAAATAATTCATTCTTCTATTCAGTGCATAGATTCAGTGAAAAATTCAAGTAAATCAGATGTTTGTTGTCCTATAGATAAGACTTCAAGTTGGAACTGAATTTTTCTTTTTTAATCAGAAATATTGGTATTTTGTTTGTAGGTATAATCTTCAACTTGGAATGAAAGTGGAAAGGCAGACCTTATTTTTGTTTTAGAATTAACGAATTGAATATTAATTTATACAGATAGGTATGAATCTCAGATTCATGAAAATCCCTTAAAGGCAGTTTGCTTTATCTCAGAAACATTGAAACAAAGTATGCAAAAACACCTATTATATGCTGACATTTAATAAAAATTTATAAAGCACATTCACTGGGTTTGCCAAAGATTCTCTACTCATTTGTCCTTTGGATTTGACTTTCTTGATCACCAAATCTTATGTTACTAAATCTCTTGCTCAAGTGATTCCTCAGGGTCTTCTCAATCTTGGCAGAACCTAAGGGAAGCAAACTTTCACATGTATGAACTGCAGTTGAATCATTTCTCTACTCTAGGAAGAACAGAGAGTCTTTTCTTTATCCCCAGTCTACAAATATTTGAGGGAATAAATACCAAAAATGAAGAATTATTTAGTGTGATACACAGGGTTGTAAAGGGGAGAGGGGGAAATGAGATGATCTAAAAAAAATGGAAAATTTAAGTTTCAAGAGAAAAATAGAGATTAATATTTCTCCCTTGGAGAAATTATACATTACTTTGGGTGTAATTGAAATTGTAAAAATTATAAATTATTTTAGATGATATAAAGGGAAAATATTATTATTCTCTGTCAGTTGGTTGTATTCAATTTTATTTATAGCTAATGCTTTGCATAGCTACTAAATTAAGAGATAGAGACCTTAGAGATCTAAATCATTCTTTTGACAGATGATGAAACTGAGGTCTGTAGAGGTAAAGGAACTTGCATAGGTTTATAGAAATACTAAGTAGAACTGGAATTTGAATTCAAAACCTCTGATTCCAGCCCACCACACCATTGTACCCTATAACTATTTTAGTCTGGGATTGAAAAGCAGTGAGGCATAGTGGAGTCTGGTAAGAATTTCATGGGGGCGGGGCGGCTAGGTGGTGTAGTGGATAAAGCACTGGCTTTGGAGTCAGGAGTACCTGGGTTCAAATCCGGCCTCAGACACTTAATAATTACCTAGCTGTGTGGCCTTGGGTAATCCACTTAACCTCATTTGCCTTGCAAAAAACCTAAAAAACAAACAAGCAAACAACAACAAAAAAAAGAATTACATGGCGACTGCAGCTTCAGTCTAATAATGAATTAAAGCAGAATGAGTCTTTATAATCTTATTTGGGTTTTATTGGCAAAGGTACAGGAATAGTTTGCCATTTCCAGTTCATTTTACAGTTGAGGAAACTGAGTCAAATAGAATCATTAAATGAGTTACCCAGAGCCATACAGCTAGCAGGTTTCTAAGATGTGAACTCGGTAAGTTAAGTCTTCTTGACTTAACACAGTGGATAGGAGTTTCTGCACCACTGCTTATTTTTTTTTCATCTATGTGTGGTGCACACCCTTGCATTCTCCCCTCCTCACCCCTAGAAGTTAAGAGCAGGAAAACAAGAGTTGATTTTTGTTCTGAGTTTGTAATTTCTCTGCTTAGCACAAAATAGGTTCTTAGTAACATATTTGTTGAATCTAGTCTCTCAGAATCTTCATTCAAGGGCCAATGCTCCTCTGAAAGCTTCCCCTGTTCTTCCTACTTGTTGATGCACTCCTCTCTCATCAGCTTACTTTCTATTTACTTTGCCATGTCTATGTTGAATCCCTTCCTCCTCCCTAGGATATAAGCTCCTTAAGGAAATGAGTTTTTTTTGTCTTTGTACTCCTAGGTTCTTGAATAGTACGCTTTATACACAGTAGTCACTTATAAATGTTTGCTGTATTTAATGGTGCCTTTTCAAGGTGTGTGTGTGTGGGGTGTAAGTTCTCATTTATTTGTACCAACAGAGCTGAGTCACAGCCTTGACAATTCAAAAGGATAATTCATCCAAAACTTTACAGTATTGAGGTTTGAAAGAAAGTTATGCAGTTTTTTTGTGTTTTTGACTCTTTTTTTGGTATCCTCAGCAATTAGCAGAGTTCCTAGCCCATAATAGGTGCTTTATAAATGTTTTTTTGACTGACTACTTACCTTTGAATGTAAAAAGCATTTCTGTTAGAAGAATCATCTTCTCTCTCCCACTTGTGTGTGTGTGTATACACACACACACACACACACACACACACACACACACACATATATATATATATATATATATATATAAGGCAGTGGGGTTAAGTGACTTGCCCAAAGTCACACAGCAGTCATTAAGTCTGACATTGGATTGGAATTCAGATCCTTCAGGCCCCTCTAGGGCCAGTGCTCTATCTATCCAGTTGCCCTTACTTCTATATCTTTTATGAGAATATGTAACAAAAGAAATACAGGAGTGGATGGATTGTAATTATTTTATCTCCCCCCCCTCAAAAAAACCCCAAAAAAACCCAAACCCACTCCCTTCTGAATATCCCTATTTCCCTGTAAAGCACAACTTTCTTGGCCTTAGGTTCTCAATTTCCTTATCCTAGACTCCTTTCTTAGTGAAATTTCATTCTTCAAAGTTACCAGTGATCTCTTAATTGTCAAGTTTTATGATCTTTCACTGGTCTCTATAATTCTTGATCTTTCTGCAGCATTTGACATTATTGATCACCCTTTTATTCCTGGTATTTTCTCCTTCCTTTCTGCTCTCACTTGGTTCATCTTCTACCTTTCTGATCACTCCTTCCAAGTCTACTTTTCTGGATTGATACCTATCATTACATACCATACTTGTGTGTGCTTCCCAGGGGGGTTGATCCTAAGCCTTCTCTTTGCACATTGTCTCATTTTTAGTGATTTATGGATATATATATATATATATATATATATATATATATGCCTAATCTTTCTTTTCAACTCTGGAAACACAATATGAAGTACCTGTTTAAAAATTATTTTAAGAGGCATTTCAAACAAAAGACATCTACAAGAGAATTCATCCTCTTCCCCTCTTCTGAACTTCTTAATTATGTTGAGGATACTGTCATTTTTCCCATCACTCAGATATTCAACTTTGACTCTATTCTTAACTCTTTTTTTTGGTCAAATATTCAGTTAGTCCCAAATTTTATCATCTCTACATTCTCAGCATCTGTCATATAAGTCCCCTTCTCCACTGGCATATCACTATAGTTTAGTAACTCATCACCTTCTACCTGAATTATTACAATAGACTTATAATTGGTCAAGTCTCTCATCACTACAATCATTTCACCACAGAGCTGCCAAAATCATTTTCCTAAATTTCATATCTAACCACGTCACTAGTGGTATCAATACTTTGATATACATCGATGATTTGATATCAATGATTACCATGCTATCTTTTAAAAATTTTAATGAAGGGCAGCTAGGTGGCGCAGTGGATCAAGCACAGACCTGAAGTCAGGAGGAACTAAGTTCAAATGTGGCCTCAGACAATTAATAATTACCTAGCTGTGTGACCTTGGGCAATTCACTTAACCCCCTTGCCTTGCAAAAAGAAAAAACATTCAAATGTCATTTATTTCATAAGTCACATAATGATTAGTAGAATGACATATGTATATATTTTATAAGTAGACAGATGCACATTGGGGTCATGTACAAAAGATTTACTGATGGGATGGACAATAAAAAAAATTTGGAGACTATTCATCTAAATCGGAGTTGTCAAAATGGTGGATAGCTTGTAGGAATCAGATTAAAATATAATTATGAAATATTTAACAAAATAAATAAAATGCAATATAACATAATATAGATAATATTAATATAGACTAAAGAGATCCTTTTGTAGGCTTTAGTGGTTCCATTTCTACTTGAGTTTCACACCACTGGTCTGAATTATGTATTCTATCACTTTCCTTTTCACCCTCTTATCCAGACAAAACACCAAATCACCTCTCAGGGAAATCCAAAACAACAGAGACAAGGGTATCTGACCTTCCCTAAACTTCCTTATTCTATACTTTACTTAGGAAAGTTGGATAATTATTTTGGCCTCAATCTTTTTTTATCCAGTACCTTCTGGGATAAGGCAAGGAAGATATTGTTCACAGCTAGGTTCCTTTGATGCAAATAATGAATCCTATGAAATGATCACATTATTTGAATTCTCACTGCATATTTTCATTGAGCTGGAGCCAAAAAATCAGAATGGGAATTGGATTTTTTCCAAATCTCAAAGCTTGAGATGAATTTATATAAGTTTAGGAAAATATATCTTTTCTTAGCTGTAATTAAATGATAATTTTCATTTAATAAAATAAATAGAAATATTAAAAATCATATATAATATATACATACATATTTTGTAATTTTAACAACTCATTATAGATCTAGAAAATGTAGGCATTCAATCTGAGAATACATTTTCCTTAATTATTACACATATAATTGTTAGAATTACAAAACAAACTTATATATAGGTGTCAGTAACTTTCTTTTCACTAGACTTAGGACTCCTTTGATGTCAGGAACTCTTAGGGAAGGGGTAGGTAGTAGCTGGATGGTAGTGGAGGGAACAAGCATTATTAGGAGTTTGCTAAGTGATAGCCACTTTGCCTAAATCTTTATAAATATATCCTTCTTTCATTTGATCATTTGAACTAGTAAAGACAATCCCTGTGCCAACACAGAAGCAACTGCCCTTCAACAAAGTCTTACAGGGGGTGGCTAGGTGGCGCAGTGGATAGAGCACCAGCCCTGGAGTCAGGATTACCTGAGTTCAAATTCGGCTTCAGACACTTAATAATTACCTAGCCATGTGGCCTTGGGCAAGCCACTTAACCCCATTGCCTTGGAAAAACCTAAAAAAAAAAGTCTTATAGAGTCACCTGAGGCACTGATCAGTTAAATGACTTGCCAGGGGTAACACAGCTAGTAGAGGCAAAGGCAGAACTTGAACTCAGGTTTTACCTACCTCAAGACCAGCTATATCAACTAAGATCAATTTGTTGCCTTTATATTAATGTTAGTTGCTATTATTTAAAAATAAATTTAGTATGAAGAACTCTACAATAGTCCTAGAAATGACCTCATGTCTTTTCAGGAACATTGGACTTAAAAAACCTGGATGTGAGCTTATTGCACATTTTTGCTATGTGATATTGAACATGTTACTTAAATTTTCTGACCCTCAGTTTCCTCACTGTTAAAATAACAATAAGAATAAGAATAACAACTGTGTATGTCAGGCACAATTATTATCTCATTTAATCTTTACAATAATACTGGGAAGTAGGTGCTATCATTTTCCTCATTTTACAGATGATGAAATTGAGGCAAATAGAGAGTGAGTGACTTGCCTAGAGTCACAGAGCCATTAAGTTTCTTCGCTGAATTTGAACTCGGGTCTTCTGACTTCAGGCCCTAGACTCTATCCACTGAATCACCTAACTGCTCTTAGGATAATAATATTGTTACCATCTTCTCTGAGAAGGTTTTTTATTTTATGAGCTGTATGTTACAAAATTTCAATCGTACATTGTTATTATTATAGTACCTGTGAAATCCCTTTAAGAAGGTACCTGATAGCTAGTCAGAGTTGGGTATTTCTATATAAACTCTGCTTCTAGGTGAGGTTGAGGCTGGGGAGTTTTGAATTGCAGTAGGGCTAACTCTGATCCCCTCATCTCCTTTAAATCTGGCACTGATGTGGTGAACCTTAGGTTGTCTTAGGAGGGAGAGACTAGCGCAGGTCTAGTATAGAACAATTCAAATCTTATGAGTCCATCAATTCTTAGGGGCTGAGTTATGATGACTGGGTGAAGTGGGGGAAGGAAGGAGCAAAAGAAGAAGGAAAGGTTCTGACTTAGTGAGAGTCAAATTAACAATACAGAAGAGTGCTTACATGTTAGTCGATATCTGTGGGTTAATAACATTCTAAAAATAAATATGCTAATAATTTTTATATGTTTTGTGAATAATTTCAGATTTTCCTATGGATTCCAGTAATGGAAACTGTAGAGGTGCCAGCAGTGGTAAGTATTTGCCTGTTAAATACTTGCATTCTGAGTCCATTTGTTTTCTTGTAATTAATCACATCAAAAATAATAAGTAAATTCTCTCTTTTTTCAAAGAGTCATTTTTATTGAAGCTCAAAATGTATGAAATGCCAAAGAGTTTGCTAACATTGCAAGATAGTCCTAAGGTCTTTCAGTAACATTACAGAGAGTAAGGTTTAGGGGTCCTCAGGGTACAGAAATGAAGGGAGTGATTCTGGGACAGGAAGTAGCAACAAGGCAGATAGTAAGGTCTGTTAGATCTTAGGATGAACAGGCAAGCAAATGGTAAGGGTCTTTTGTCCTCCATTTCATGAAAACTTTAGCCGATAGCTCTCTGCTCAGATAAATAGTGTAGAGTTGCAAGCGTCTGTGACTCTCTTCCATCTCTCCTCCTTCAGAGCCCGGGGGTAGAGATGTATAGGGTCAGCTCTTGCCTCCTGGATCACCCAGGAGTCAAGAGAGTAGGTAAAAGAAAAGCAAGCATGAAGGGTACCCTGTCTATCTTTTGTTCTAATCAAGAAGTGAGGGAAGAGCTAAAATGATACTTAATAAATGTTCTTTGAAATGAATTCAATTCAGGAAAGGGGTTCATAGAGGCTAAGGGACTGGTTGTGGTCCTAATAGAGCTAGAGACAGCAAAGCCAGGATTCAAAGGCAATTCAACTGCACTGCTCCTCTCTGGGTCACAGTGCCTCTCAGATGGACTGCACCAATCTATTTGATCAGAAGTTATGTTTAGAATGGGTCTCATGGTTATCTTGCAGTCAAGCACATAGGCATAACCATGGTGACAACCCAGCAATCATCATGCAAAACCCCTGTAATATTTCAACATTAAAAAAAAAAGAATCTGAGTCACTGGTACCATACAATGGTGATGTATAAAGGCAGCTCAATGGTTGTGATTGAAACAGGAAATATAGAAGCTATAAAAAATTGCAATCCACACAAGTCCTTTCTTTTTCTTACTTAGTTCTAATGTTTTTATACTGAAAGAGTGCTGGAGTTTCACCTTCCTCCTCAATCTTGATTGTTTCATTTGATCCACACTCAGATGCCAGACAAAAATGTAACAATATTCTTAGGGAGAATTAAAAGAGAAAAGGAGGTTTAATTTTCAGTTGACTCTGACTTAACTGTGATTTTGGTAAAGATTCTTTTATTGTTTCCTATATGTGTTTTAAAACAAAATTTAAGATATGTTCTATATAACCACTATAAGAAGGATTAGGTACTTTTCTAGGTGATAAAGCACTGAATCCTGGCATAGATCCAGTATTCAATGGATGTAGAGACTGAGAGATCTTGGAGATCAACTCAAACTTTTTTCACCTGGAGCCTATTTTGGGTTGATTTCAAGGAAATTAAAAGGAAAAAATATCATCTTTATTTCCACTAACCTCTTGGCTAAAATATGACATTTCCTTTAATTATGAATAGGTAACCAACTCTATTCTGAGAAGAGGAAGGGAACAAGTATTAGTTAGTGCCAATTATATGCTAGGTTCTATGATAAATGCTTTATTAATATCTCATTTGATATAGTCATTCTGGGAGGCAGATGCTATTTTTATCCTCACTAAACTGAGGCTGAGAAAAGGCTAAATTACTTGCCTAACTTTGTTGTTCAGACAGTTATGTCAGACTCTTTGTGACCCTATGGATCATAGTGTATCAGGTCCTTCTATTCTTCTCTCTCTCTTGGAATCTGTCCAAGTTCATGTTGGTTGTTCCCATGAGATTTGCTCTCAGGGCTTTCTAACTCCGGGTCCAGCACCCTATCCACTGTGCCACCTAGCTGCCTTAGAAAGGGTCTAAAGGCTTCACCAAATTGCCAAACAGACTCATTACATAAACCAGTTGAGAACCCTGAGCTAATGGAACCCCTTCATTCTCTGTGTTCATTCCATGTCAAAATTCTTTTCTCATTAAGGAAATCATTAGCACTGTTAGCCAGGGGTTCAGAAGATGCCCTCTTCATTTAAGTAAATTCTTGCTTAGGTCCGTTAAAAAACTGTCAAGGGAAGTGCACTCTCTCTCTCTCTCTCTCTCTCTCGCTCTCTCGCTCTCTCGCTCTCTCGCTCTCACTCTCTCTCTGAAGCAGAATGGTAGATGTACAAAGCTCTAATTAGCATTGGCAAGAATGGCTTTGTCCAGGGCAGCAATATCTGGAGGAAGGCAAGAGTCTTCCATCCCAGGGTAATCACCTCACTACCTTACCACGTGATCTGCTGATACAACTCCTCCTGAGACCCATCTCTCTCCCATCCTTGTTCATCCCTACAGTGGCATAGGTGACCTATCCTCCTAGAACAACTGTGCTAATGATAGGGTTGCCCTCTATGCTAGCTCTATGATCCTCTGAGAACAACCTGAATTTCCTCCAAGACTAGTTAAGATTCTGTCATGCTCTGCTCAATTAAACCCTCTATTGTAACAGATGCTGCAACTTTAGTGGGTGTAGTAGCTCCCTAAAATATGAACTTCTTTAAAGGAGGACTTGCCTTTTGCATTCTTTGTATCAGGATACAATTAATATAATCGCTAACCCATATTAGGTGCTCAGTAAATGTTAATAGACAGACTGACAAAGCTATCCCTTTTTAGGGAAGGTATTCATCCTCTCCCTCTTTTGTATAAGTTTTGGTGACCATCTCCTTCAGATTTACTTAGGTAAATGTATCATTCTTTGAAAGAAATAACTAATTCCATGTTAAATAATAAATACAATTAACAAGAAGATTTTGGTTGTGAATGGGCAGCTAGGAGGTATAGTGAATTATTTGTCCACTTTACAACTGAGAGGATCTGAGTTCAAATCTAGTCTCAGAAACTAGCTGTATGACCCTGGACAAGTCACTTAACCCTGTTTCCTCAGTTGTCTTAACGGTAAAATGAACTTGAGAAGGAAATGACAAACCCCTCCCATATCTCTGCCAAGAAAACCTCAAATGGGGTCACAAAGAGTCAGACAAAACTAATCAACTAAACAGTAATAAGGTTGTGATTGAAGAAATCAAATATTTTCTCAGTCCTCATCTTTCTTCTAACCTCTGTAGCAAATGATACCCTAGACTTATCCTATACCCATTTCTGGACCCTTGTCCTTCGACTTTCTGACACTGTATGTTCAAGGAAATTAAAAGGAAAAACTATCATCTCCTACCTCTCCAACCAATACTTTTTTCTTTGCTGAATCTTCTTAACCTTATTCCTTTCAACTAAATATGAACATTGTTAACTTCTATCCTTTCATTCTTCCCTTATTACCTAATGTCTGGATTATTGTGGTAGCTTTTTAACTGGTTTCTTTTTATCTAATCTCTCTCTATTCTTTTCCATTGAGTAGATTGTTAATATTAATTGCCAGGTTAATAATCCTAAAGGGAAATTGTGATCTTATCACTACCCTGCTCAAAACCTTTAGTCTTTCTCTTTTTCCTTTTGAGATTTCTTAACCTAGCATTCAGTCTTCTACTAGTTGCAATCTGTCTTTATTGCCATAAACCCCAATATTACCTTCCCTAAATCCTATATTTCAGTTAAAATGTTGTTACGTGCCATTGTATGATCTTTATTTGTGCTTTGCCTCCATGATTCTGTATTTTTTGCCCATGCAATCTTCTCTATCTCTAAATACCTACATTAAACTTCAATGTTGAGCTCAAATGCAATTTATTCTAGACCTGAGTAGACTTGGGCACTTGCTGTGAGCAAATCACTTGTCCTCTGCAAATCTCAGTTTTCTCAACTGTAAAAATGGGACTAATAGTAGTATCTACCTTCCAGGATTATTGTGAGGATCAAATACTTGTTAAGAGTTTACATAGTAGGTACTTAATAGATGTTTATTCCTCTCCCTTACCCTTCTATGACAGTTTCATTGATTTTCCCCACCTTGAACAATAAATTATTTCCTTCTTCAAATTCATATAGTCCTATTTTTATATCACTTATAGTATTTAAAATGTCTTTTATTTTGCCTTTTTTACATATATGATATCATTAAAGCTTTAACTTAAAAGCTTCTTGGCATGGGCTATGTTGTATACATCTCGATGCCATTTCTTAAAACCATCAAGCATGGGGTTTGCTACCTAGTAGATTTGTGATAAATGTTTGAATGAATGATAAATTCATCTAAGAATAAAAGAACCTTTGTATCCTATTAATCTGTTATTCAACCTTGGACATGGCAATTAATTTTGCTATATCTTTGTTTCCTCATTTGGAGAATGGGAAAATAAAATATGCCCTGGCCAAGTACTGGTTAGCTTGAGGTCCTAAAGGTAGTTTTGTGAGTAGAGAGATGAGTTTGTGAGCAATTGTGAAGGTAGCTATAACAAGAACTGACAACTGATTGGATGTGTTGGGTGAAGGAGGATAAGGAGTCAAAAGATGATATTAAAGCCATTAACTTGGGTGACTTGAAGGATGATGGTGCCCTCAATAATAAATCTATTCAGAGTAGGTTGAAATTATATAGATATCCTGTCACTTCAGATAAAAATTAAATCTGCAGTAAAATTTTTAAAAATCAAACATACCTATATGATATAGTTCTAAGAACCTGCATACAAGATATGGCTGGATCTGTATGATGTCAAACATTAGAGTAAACAAAGGGAAGCCAAATATATTAATTGGTATTTGTGTGGTATGATATAGACAAAATTTCTAGATGTTAGACTGAATTTTTTCAGTTTTCCTTTGGACATTTGGCATCAGGTAAAAGACATACTGACTTAATGAAGTTTTGCTCTATGTTTTTGTTAATTAACACTTTTGGAGAGTGACTGAAACATTTAATCATGAAAGAAAGTGGTCGAACTTATACAACCTATCTTATGGTATTGTACATTTTTAATGACCAGTATACTTTTTTTTTTAGTTTTTTTTGCAAGGCAATGGGGGTAAGTGGCTTGCCCAAGGCCACACGGCTAAGTAATTATTAAGTGTCTGAGACCGGATTTGAACCCAGGTACCCCTGACTCCAGGGCCGGTGCTTTATCCACTGCGCCACCTAGCCTCCCCCTATGACCAGTATACTTTTGAAAGGCATGCTGTTAGTTTGCCAGAGACATAAATCCCAAGGGAATATGTTGAATTTCCTTTTCTTATTAATGTAGTATTAGTCCTCTCAATCTCAGAATTCCTTGTTGAAAGTCACAAATTACTATGAGTCAAATCATTTGAGGTTTGCTTTTATAACTAAATTGAGCAAATATTATCCTTATATTTTTAGGTCTTAATATAATACTTTAGGCTTTCCTGTCAGGTTTGTTGCCTTTTCCACATGTTTCTGAACATGAAATAAATTTCAATTTTAAACTTTTCTCCAGTTTATAATTTCAGGAAACTTTAAAAAAAATCAAAATAAATGCTGAGAAAATGAGTTACTTAGCTTATAGTACTTCTAAATTATGTCCCTTTACTTTTTCTGACCTGAATAAACAGCACCTATCCTTAGGGGAGAAAAAATTGGTTTTATCTTCAAGCTTGGTGTAGGTTTTTATTTTGTTTTATTGCTGCTTTTTCCCCTTTTCAGAAATTGTCATCTTTATATTTATCTGTTTACTTGTTATATGCTCCCAGTAAAAAGTAAGCTTCTTGAGGATGGGAATTGATTATTTTTCCCTTTTCCTTTTATAACCCTAGAACTTAGACAGTACCCTTACACATGGTAAATGTTTGATAAATTCTTGTTTAATTGATTCACACTGACTCTCCCTTGTTGAAAAAGTAATTTTCTTATTTGTCATAAGTTTTTCTTGAGATTTCACTGGGTTAAAGAAATCTTTATGCAGGAGGGGAATTTTGGTTTGAATAACTATTGCTTTAGTCATGTGGCTATATTAAAATCTAGATGAGCATGTAGTAGACTTTCTGGTCCCTATGTCATAGTGTGCTGTGACCAAATCTAGATGAGTACAGCAGAATCTGATATGTCCAACAAATTGATTGGTATGATTGTTCAATCAAAACAAGTTTTGCTACTCTGGTACTTAGAAAGTTGGCATAAGAAACCATATAGATTAAGCTCCACTGAATTCTATTTAAATATCTATATTCGCTTATTTCCACCTAATATCTATTCCATCTAATAAGATTTTCTAAATTCTTGACTTACAATTACAATTACAATATTTCCATTCTAATATCGATTCCATCGATAACATTTTCTAAATTCTTGACTTACACTCAAGGGGATTCAAGGTCCCTTCGATGTTTTAATTCTTTAATTCAGTTATTGACTTTTTGTGTGCTCAGAGGACCAAAGAGAACAGAATCATAGAATCATAAAATTTAGCACAGAAATAGACTTTAGATAGCATGTGGTCTGACTACTACTGATAGTCCAGTGATACTGAGGTCCAGTGATAAAGCAAAATTTTGAGCAAAATAGGTGTGTCTTCTGACTGGCTAATGCTGACATAGAATTAAAATTACATCATTGACATAGGTTAGGCAATCCCAATTGGAAGATCTTTTAATGAGATGATGGGTGAAGATTTTTTAGCTCCTCCCTATTGCTTCATCGCTGGGGGTGCAGAATTTATTTGTCCTTCAGTTTTGAAGAAGACCAGTGACATCAGTGGTGATGTCTTCACTTGCATGTGAATTTAATTTAAGTGAGGCAAAGTTGCACAAAGTCCTCAGTCTCAGTCTCTTCCCAAGTCATCAGAATCCATGACTCCTGCTTCAGCTGCCTTTTTGGCCATTGGAAAAAAAATTGCTCATATCCGTCCATTCTACTAGGGGAAGTCTTCATATGCTTGGAAGTAGACACCCCAGTGACAGGCTGGAGGACTGGTGGTTACTCTCCACCTGATTAAGCCATCTGTCAAGATAGTTTACTGGGGTGTGACCCCTGCTGCACCCTACATCTTTTTGGAGCCACAGGTGAGAGTTGGGTAAGACATGTGGCCCCCAAAGGTAAACAAACAGCCCTGAAAAGAGCTCATCAGGAAACCCTCAGACCAGAGGTGCTACTAGTCTTCCTGAACAGCGTAGTCCTCCCACAACCCAGAACTAATCCTCAGATCTGATCAGAAGCTAGGGGAAGAGGGCTTCAGATGTGGCTAATCACCTCCTGTCTGACACATAAAGAATGCTAGTTGCTTTATGAGACCCAGCTGCCACTAGTAAACTTGGCTAGAAAAACACAAACAATCTCAATCAAATTCTCTCTGGTTTGGTTTCTCCCATATGGACTAGATCATCCCTTTCTTTGATTAGGAAAAGCAGGGACTCAAAAGTCAGTGACCTGGCTTAAGCTGGTTTCTGGGCTTCCATTGAAAGTCAGAAACTAGTGTCTTACTTAGGATGGGTATAGCCCAAGCTAGTTAAGGGGACTGGGAGTGATAAGTGATCACCTTACTTGATCAGAAACTGCCTTTCAGAAATGTGTGTGTCAAAAATGAGAAAAAGGATGGATCATAGTACCTAATACAGGACAATCAAGAATGGCACAACTAAGAATCTATTCTCTTACTAAGCAAGTTGTAGTTTTAAGAGTGAGGAAATTAAATCCCACTAGTCTCTTCCCTCTTTCTTCCTCAGTTTGCCCTGTAGTATTGTGTTCAGTCCTGTGCAAAACATTTCACAAGAATATTGATAAGCTGAAGAAAAAAAAATTATGATGACCATAATGGTGAGGTGGGGCTGGTAACCATGTTCTCTTAGTATTGGTTTAAATAAATAGAAATGGAGAAGAGAAGAAATGGCTATTTCAAGCATTTGGAGGATTATTATATAGAGAAGAGAATGGTCTGTGCTCTGCTCCAGAAGACAAAACAGTCCATGGAACATGCAGAAGATTGATGCCCTAATCAATCGCCTAACAATTAGAAGTGCTACAAAGTAGAGTCAGGGGTGGGCTTAACTCAGAGCAGTTCAATGGTGGTTCAGATTAGAAACTGGAACAAAAGGAGACACTTGTAGGTCACTTAACAGTTAACCGAAGGAGATGTACTTAGCAGGAGGATATTCAATAAGGACAGACATTAAGAATCCTTTGAACTGATTTGGTTAAATGAAAGCCAAATGCTTGGCTCCTTCCAAAGGCCAAGTATCTGAGAATATCTCTAACTTCTCATGACTGTTTTGTACTCAAGGGATGTGGAAGTGACCCTCAACCCTTGCTTCCCTGAGCCAATCCAAGTTTTGAGATATGTCTTGATACTTTTTAAAAATAAAAGTAGGGGCGGCTAGGTGGCACAGTGAATAGAGCACCAGCCCTGGAGTCAGGAGTACTTGAGTTCAAATATGACCTCAGACATTTAATAATTACCTAGCCGTGTGGCCTTGGGCAAGCCACTTAACCTCATTGTCTTGAAAAAAAAATCTAAAAAAAATAATTACCTAGCTGTAACATGGCCTTGGGCAAGCCACTTAACCCCATTTGCCTTGCAAAAAAACTAAAAAAAAAAAAAAGTAAAAGTGGCCTAACCTGTATGGGGAAGAGTGTTAGGATTTTGTTCCTACCATAGCTGTCTTGAGAGGTAGTGGTCTCCCAGTTATTAGAGATGTTTAAGCTCAGGTTTTGTGAGTAGCCATCAGGGTTAGTCCTGAGGGAATTCCTTTTAGATGTAGATTGGTGTAAATAATCTTTGAGGTTCTTTTAGTCATCATATAAGTGACTGTAATCTTTTTCTTCCCCTTCTGACCATGAGATGGAAAAGGTTCAGGGACCTTGGAGAGTCTCAAGAAAGACTGGGATAAGCTCAAAAGACTTTTGTGTAAAATTTTATGTTCTGATCACCATAATGTTTAACATTTTTCTCATTAACTTGGGTAAAGGCTTATATGTCATGCTTATCAAATTTACAAATGATACAATGTTGGAAGGGATAGCCATCATGTTGTATAAATGAGTCAAGGTCCAAAAAGAGCTCAACATACTAGAATATGGAACCAGAGATAGAATTTAATGGGAATTCAAGTAGTCTCCTTCATGAGTTTAAAAAAATTCCCCAAGGAAAAGATGGGATTGGTTTGGCCACTTACTAGTTCATCTGAAAAAGATCTGGGATTTTAATGGACTACAGGCTTCAAATGGATCAGGAGTGTTATGTAGCAGCTGGAAAGACTAGTGCTTTCTGGAATAGTGAGCAGAGAGGGGGAAAGTCTGATATTTTCACTCTCTTGTGTCCTGCTCATATATTCTGGATTCAATTTGATGCCACATTTAGAGAAGGATAATGATAGAGCATCAAGAAGAGGACATTTAAGGGGTGAATATTAAAGAAAATTTTTCAATACTAGGTAAACTATTTGAAAAAGTAGATAATCTATCAAATTTCTTCTATGATATAAATTTGTCTTGATACCTAAACCAAAGCTAAAATGGATAAAAGAAAATATGGGGGGGGTGGTATGGGAGGAGATGGCAGAGAGAGAGAGAGAGAATGGAGATTCACAGAAGATAAAATGGAAAATTTTGATTACAAATAGTTGAAAAGTTATTTTGCCAAAAACCCAATGAAACTAAAATTAGATGTGGGGGAAAAAGCTCATTGCATTGAATTTATTTGATAAAGGGTTAATTTCTAAGATATATAAGAATTAGGTCAAATTTATAAGAAAAAGACCAAATTGATAAAAAAAAATTTAAAGGCATAATTGGTAGTTTTGAGAGTAAGAAATTCAAAGTACCAATAGCTATATGAAAAATTCTCTGTTGTTGTTCAGTCATTTTTCAATCATGTTTGACTTTTTCAATTCCATTTGAGTTTTTATTGGTAAAGATGCTGGAGTGGTTTGCCATTTCCTTCTCCAGCTCATTTTACAGCTGAGGAAACTGAGGCAAACAGCTTAAGTGATTTGTCTGGGGTCACATGCAGCTAGTAACTATCTGAGACTAGATTTCAACTCATGTGATCCTGACTTCAGGCCTCATATTCTTCCCATTGTACTACCAAACTGCTTGAAAATTTCTCTAAAGAACTGATAGAGAAATATAAAGTCAAACAATTCTGAGGTACTATCTCACACCCATCACATTGATGTAGATGACAAAAAAAAGGTGAAGGACAAATGCTGGAGGAGTTTCTAGAAAGTAGAAACACTAATTCACTCTTGGATTTGTGAACTATTCCAACCCTTCTGGAGAGGAATTTGAATTTTATGTCCAAAAACCTTAAACTGTGCATCTTCTTTGACCCTGAAATGCTATTATTAAGTCTATAAGACTGAAGATATCAGAGAAAAAGGAAAAGGATCCAAACATATAAAAATATTTATAAAATCCTTTTTTGTGGTGATAAAGAATTGCAAACTGAGGGAATGCCCGTCATTTGGAGACTACTGAAAAAGTTATGGCAAATGAATGTGGTGGAATACAATCGCAAAGTAAAGAAAAGAAGGGAATGAATGGTTTCAGAAAATCCTGGACAGACTTGTATAAATTCATGTAAAATTAAATAAGGAGAACAATTTATAAAAGAACAGCAACATTATACAGATAATAAACTGAGACTTAGTAACTCAGAACAACACAAATACCAACCTCAGTTCCAAAAAACTCATGATGTAACATGCTGTCCATCTCCAAGTGAAGAAGTGAGGGATTGACTGAAAATTAAAGCATCCTCTCTTCCTTTTTTCATTTCTTCCTTTCCTACTGACTTCCTTCCTTTTCCTCTTCCTTCTTTCCTTTCTCCCTCCTATAATTCCTTCTTCCCTTTTCCCTCTTTCCTTTGTTTGTTCCTCCCTCCCTTCCTTCTTTCCTTCTTTCCTTCCTTCCTTCCTTCCTTCCTTCCTTCCTTCCTTCCTTCCTTCCTTCCTTCCTTCCTTCCTTCTTTTTCACATGGCTAATGAAATTTGCTTTAGATTACATATTTGTAATGAATTTTGTTTTTATTGCCTCAAGTGAGTGGAAAAGGGAGAGAGTTTGAAATTGAAAATAAAATAAAATTGAATTTTAAAAATAATTAAAAAACATAAACATTATAAAGTTACTTGCATGGGTGTCAGAACTACTCAGGCAAAGACAGAATATTTATTCCCCAAGCTTTTTCCATACTCAGAACATTCACAAATTCCTAAAGAATTGCAAACCCCCAGGTATTTCCTTTTCTACATTAATTTTAAATAAACACAAAAGCATAAGTCTATGTCAATATATAGATGCTGGAGGATGTTCTTATAATTCAAAACCTGAATCATTTCTTTAGTATCATCAGAAATATAACCATTTTTTCCTTTTATAATTTTTGGTGTCTTTATGCAAAAATAAATCATCTGTGAAAGAAAACACTTAGCAGGAGACAATCTCACATTTTTTCCCCCAAAGGGAATACAGAAGCCTTGTTTATTAAAAGAGCAATATGAGGGAGTATCTTCTGCAGCATAAAGTAAGTTTAGATGTCACACACATTTAATAGTAGTCTTTGAGATCCTTCATACATACAAATCAATTAGATATATTTTTAAAGCATATGGAAGATATCAGTACTGAGTGTCCTTTTTTGAGAAAATAGTGCTCAGCATCAATCGCAAGCAAATATTGTTGAGACAATGAAGCTGCTTTTGCTTTATTTGTAACAGCTGCTGTCACTAACAGATGCCTCTTTCTAGAACTTGGAATTTTTAGTAAGAGTGTTATCCCCCGTGGGGTTTCCACGTTCTAACATGTTTCTTGCAAATGTTTGAATAGAAGTTGAATTTATGATGGTTAGCAAAATAATATCTACTGGTTAACAAAAGCTTGTGCATTTTATTTGCCTCCAAAGGAACATAAAACACTTTTCTTTTAGCTTCCCTGGTTTCCTTCCTCTCTCCCTTCTCTCTGTTGTACTTCCTTTCCTCCTTTCTGTATTGAAGGAGAAAAACACATCTTCACATTGGAACTTTCTCAAGGGTCCTTTTCTCTAGAAGTCTTAAGGTGCAATGAGATGCTGTCTAGGGTGATTGTGCTTTGTTTTATATTTTAGTAATATCTGTGGTTGCTAACAATTGAACATCTGCCTGCTTCTTAGCTATGAGATCTGGGCAAGGAGTCTCTTCTATAAAAGATACAATAGCCTAGTCTCAAATGTATTAAATAATGTTTGAAACATTGTCTATAAAACATGTTGAGGTTTATTGCAGCATTGAAACTTTTTTTTGTATTTGGAAAGGTTTCTTTCAACCATTACTCACTAAATATTTGTTGAATTTAGGAATGTTTTGTTTTTAAACATCTGTAGGGAATGGGAATGGTTATTGCCAGAAAATTTCCCCTAGTACCTATATGTGCTGACAACTGTTGACATGTACTGGAAAACTTATCAAGAACCTAATATCTGTCCATTCATTGTTTGTTCCAACCTTAGCCTAAATCAGTGAAGAAAAGATGATAACCATCTCAACAGATTTAGCTAAATAATGCAGTTGTTAGAATATTAGATCAGAAGTCAGGAAGAGCCAAGTTCAGATCTACGCTCAGACACTTACTAACTGTGAGATCCTGGGTAAGTCCCCTAACTCTGTTTGGCATAGTTTCTTCAACTATAAAATAAAAATAAATATAGCACCCACCTCTCATGGTTGCTGTATAAGATAAAATGAAATAGTTATATTATACTTTGCAAACCTTAAAGCTATATATATATGTGCATATACACACACACATATATATACATATATGTGTGTATGTAAATATAAATATACACATATGCTACCTGTTATTACAACTCCTTTTAGGCTAGCTCCTTCTTGTTCCAAAATGTCTCCCATCCTTCCCCCTCTCCCCCCACCCCGAATCATCATTCAACAAGAATTTCCTTAGACCTACTCTGTGCTAAGTATTGGGGATATAGAAACAGAAATTAAACACTCACTGTTCATAAAGAGTTTACATTTTATTGGAGAGGTGACATATGATTATATAAGTTTGTAGAAAATAAATAGAAGTTGATTTTTCTTGTGGGGCAAAAGCACTTGCTGCTTGAGAGGAAGGGGAGGTCAAATATTTCACATAGAAAATTGTGCCTGAGCTGAGCTTTGAAGGAAACTTGGGATTTTAAAGGCCAAGGTGAAGAGGAAGGTATGAAGGACATAAGGAATAAAAATAGACCGGGAATGTTGTGTGTGAGGAGCACCAAGAAGCTCAGTTTGGGTAGGCTGTACCGTTTGAAAGGGAGCACTGTATAATTAAATTGCAAAGGTTTATGGGGGGGGATCAAGTATAAGGGAATTTAAGTGCCTATTGTATTAGACCCTAAAGGTAATAGGGAGTCATTAGAGTCAAGTTATTAATTTGCAAAGTAGATGCAAATAGTCACTTTGAGTTTACTGATATAATGTGTTCACTGAATAGCTGAGCTTTAGTTAAATTTTGATTTATCCGGCACTGGATAATTAATTATCTACAACCAGGGAGTAAATTGTCCTGTGACAATCACAGGGGTATTTCTTTTAGGTATTTCTGGTAAAATTCTTGCCAGAGTCCTTCTCAATTGGCTGATCCTTCACCAGGAAGATGGTCACCTCCCTGAGAGCAAGTGTGACTTCAGAAAGGAACAGTCAATATTGTATTTCTAACAACTCCAGGAAAAATGCCAGGAACAGAACAGAGGTCTGTATACAACATTTGTAGATTTGACTAAGGAATTTGACACTATCAGTCCCCATGAGGGTTTATGGAAAATTATGTCAAAATTTGGTTGCTTGTATAAGTTCATCAGTATTATACATCAATTTAATGATGGCATATATGCCTGGGTTCTGGATAGTGGACAATGCTCTTGAGATTTCTCAGTCACCAGTGGAGTAAAACAAGGATCTGTTCTTGCTCCCATAATTTTTAGCATGATGTTTTCAGCCATGTTATCAAATACCTTCAATGTCAGCTACCGCACTGAAGGCAAATTCTTTAACTTGAAAAGGCTAGAAGTCAAGACAAAGTGCTGGTGCATGATCTAGTGTTTGCAGATGATTGTGCACTCAATGCAGCCTCTGAAGCTGAATCCATTCTCTGCTGCCTGTGCTAATTTTGGTCTAACAATTAATAACAAGAAAATACAGGTGCTCCATTAGCTAGCTTCACTAGCACTACACCATCCATAAATTACAGCAAATAGAGAAGTTTTGAGTACTTTGGACAAGTTCACTTACCTTGGCAGTGTCCTTTCCAAGGAGGTACACATTGACAATGAGATTGTCACACATGAATTGCCAGAGCTAGTTCAGTATTTGGGAGGCTCCAAAAGAAAGTGGGAGAGAAGAGCTATTAGACTAATCACCAAATTGAAGGTCTACAGAGCCATTGTGCTGACCTCATTGTTGTATGCCTGTGAAACCTAGAGAGTCTACCAGTGCCATATTAGGAAACTGAATCATTTCCATTTAAATTGTCTTAGTAAGATTCTGGCAGGAGAAGATACCAGACACTGAGGTCTTTTCTTGATCTAAACTCCCTAGCATTCCAATATTACTAAAGAGAGTGCAACTACAAATAGATGGGACACATTGTTAGAATGCCAGAAGTATGCTTGCCAAGAAATTATATTATGGAGAACTCATACAGTGCAAGTGCTCACCAAGAGATCAAAAGAAACAAAACTGAGACACCCTGAAGGTCTCTGTGAAGAACTTTAGAATTGGTTGTTACAACATGGGAGACACTGGCACAAGACAGTCCAATTTGGCATGCCCTCATCAGTGAGGGTGTTGTACTCAATGAGGAAGGCAGAATTGAAGTAACTCAAAGGAAATGTGACATATGTAGGTTTAGAATACCCATGGACTATTTGTGTCCTGCCTATGCTAGAGATAGGTCTGATATTGGTCTGATCATCCACAGTGGAATACACTGCAATTTGTCTCAAACCTAGTGCTGTCATTTTAGTCTTGTTCAAAAAATGAAGGACAAGAACCAAACAATCAACCAACCAATCTTCAACCAGAAAATAACACATCTTTTTTTGATACATGAAGTGACTTAAGAGAAATAATTCTTCAACATTTTTGGTTTTTTATTTTTAGTTTTTAGGATAATACTAAAAAAAAGACAACTAGGTAGCATAATGGTTAGAGAGCACTGGATTTGGAGTCAGAATACTGCTTCAGATATTTCAGATCTTAGTAGCAGTGTGACCTCAGGCAAGTCACTTAACTTCTTTCAACATCAAATTCCTTATCTGTAAAATAAGAACAATGTAGCAGTACTTATCCCCCAGGGTTATTAGGAAGTTCCAAGAAAATACCATATTTTTCTTTAAAGAACTTCATAAACACCATTTATTGTAAAGATGTTTTAATGGAAAAAATAACAAGTAGTTTTAGCAGCATTAAATGGGGATAAATATTTTTGAAAATCATAAAACCTTAGATTAAATAGAAATCTATATATGAACTTATAAATATATTCAAAGACCTAATTCAAAGGGTGCTCATAAAAATTATTTCCCTCATGAGTATACTTGCATCCCCAGCACAGGTAAGAAAACTGTTGCTTGGATATGTCCGTTGAACCTGATCCTATAATATCACAACAATGTTTTCTTAAGAGACTTTTTTGACCAGGATAGTAGGACAGCTAGGTGACTCATTGGATGGAGCACTGACCTTGGAATCAGGAAGATAGGAGTTTGAATGTAGCCTCAGACCCTTGACAGTGTATGACCTCGGGCAAGTCACTTAACCCATCCTGATTCATATCTGGCCACTGGACCCAGATGGCTCTGGAAGAGAAAGTAAGGCTGGTGCTTTATCACAGCTCCCCCTCACTCAGATCCAATTCATGTGCTTTGTCATGGCACCACCTTCTTGATGTCATGATCTTTTTTCTAGAATGAAGAACAAATTCATCAAATGAGCTCCTATACATGGTGGTCAACAATGTTCTCTTTATTATTCTGTGTGGATGACCATTGAGAAAGACTAAGCCTATAAACAGTCTTGTGTTGAAACTAAATAAAACTTACAGCAAAATTGATGTGACATGTGTAGGATGGTATGAATTATGGAATTAGTGTGATATGGTAGAAGGAGCCTTGAATTTAGAGGTAAGAATCCTGGGTCTGAATCTCAGTTTTGACATGTCAAAAAATTATTTTACTTTTTCAATTACCCCTTAATAAAGATGATACATTCTCAGCTTCTCTGCTTGTTCAGAAAGCATGCAATAAGTCTGGTAATAATAAAAATAAACAATTATTTAAAAATAAAATGTTTTATTAAATAATATAAAAATATAATTATTATGTAAATATAATAATTATAATTAACATTTCTATGTGTCACACTCTATGCTATTAAAAAATATATCATTCATCCCTACAACAATTCTGAGGTGAGTACGATTATTTTACAATTTAGGAAACTGAAGCAAACATGTTAGATGGCTTGCCCAGGGTCACACAGCTAGTTAGTGTCTGAGGTCAGATTTGAATTCAGGTCTTTTGACTCCAGGTCCTTGGAGTCAAAACTGTCACATAATTATCTAAACTTATTAAAGAGACACATTAAAATGTTTGATGTTGTTATTATGCCATTTAGTTATTGTGCTTCATGGCCATTAGCTATAAAGTTCTGTAAGTACCTCCATTATTGCTGTTCCTGCAGCCATGCCCAGTGTTTCTGGGTTCAGCTTAATGGAATGGGATACTCTAGTGAGGGAGGAAAAGAAGGATTAAAGGGGTCAAATCTTTGCCTTTGCTGAAGAAAAGCTTGTAAAGACCTATTTCTTAGTTTTCATTTTTCCTGTTAAACTTAATGCTCCAGTTATACCCATTATTATTATTATTCTAAAAAAGACTGAGTTTCTTTAAGTCAAAATGATCCCAGGACCCCTTTTATTTATCTTATCTCCAACTTCCAGAACCTTGATTTACTAGCACCTGTTACTTGTATAGAGAGGCTCCTGGAATACCTGAGACTTGAAAACCTCATAGTGGAAAAATAGGGAGACCTGGCCATTTAGATCACCATCATAACACATCCAAGATACCTCAAGGAAGTCTCAGAGCAGTTTACCACTCTCAGAAAACTTTCTTTTTGTTCCTGGAGCTTAAAAATAGTACTTTCTCATTCCTCAGAACATATAAAAACTGAGTTTTCTGATTTTAGAAGAGACTAAAAAAACCAATCCAGCTCAGAAATTTACTTAGTCAAATAAGCAAACACCTGGGCAGGGACAAAAAAAAAGGGAAGAATGGTAGGAAAGATACTCACATGATAATGAAAATTGTTATTGCCAACCATCCAAATGAAATTTAATTAAGGGCTTTGTAGAGAATAGAGAAAGTCCTCAACTAATAATAATCTTTTGAGAGGGAAAAATGGTTTACAGATAACTTTCCACAGAAGAACACTATGAGGAAGTAAAATGATCATTCCCATATTTAAGATAATAAAATATTAAGACTTAAATAAACTACCATATTTCCCCATGTATAAAATGCACCCTTTTTGGGAAAAATTTAGGGTCTGAATACTGGGAGCATCTTATATAGTGGATTTTTTTACTTGCATTTCCCGCTTTTTTGCACTTGTCTTTATGCTCATTGTTACCAGTATGTTAGGTTACATTTTGCCACATTCCACCCAGAAATGACTCAGAAAAGACTTTCATACAGAGCTAAATTCAAGTTCAAAGTGATCCAGTTTGCAAAAGTGAATGGAAATCGTGCTGCTGAACATCAGTATGGTCCTCCTCATGAAAACTCCATGGCAGAAGAAGGCCATGAGAGGTGAATCAACCAAGTGCCCTGAGTTACAGAAAGAATTAAAGAGATAGATTGAAGAACAAAGGGCTAGTGGAATTCCTGTGTCTACAAAAATGGTTCAGTAGGGGGCCAGAAGAATAACTGATGAAAAAGAAGTGACTGATTTCAAAGGAGACACAATTGATGCTTCAGGTTCATGAAATGGAATGGACTAAGCATGTGTCTACATACCAGACTTGCCCAGGGAGAGCTTGTGTTCAACCTCAGACCAAAGCACAGGCAGGAGAGCAGTCAGAGCCTCTCCTAAGATGGTGATTCGTCATCAAACACAGATCGGGGGCAAGCTAATGGATGAGAGTAATGACAGTGCTGAGGAGTTGTATGAATTTTATGATGAATGAAACTTGAGTTCAATAACTTTATATAATATATTTTTTCAAATTTTGGGCCCCTAAATTAACGTGCTTTTTATACATGGGAGTGTCTTATACATGGGGAAATACTTATGCTCAAGCAATTTGTCAGTATTGGAAACAGGATTAACCCATGTCTGCCCTGGTTAGAGCATATCTGAAGTACATTGATTAATTCTAGGCCTAGAATACTGGTAAGTTCATGAATAAGCTAGTGCTTATCCAGAGGAGGGCATGGTATCAGTATTCAAGCATTTAAAGGTTTTCTGGTGAAAAGGGTTGCACTTGTTTTCTTTGGCCCTAAAAGGAAGAACAAGGAGTAGGTTGGCAGTTAAAGGGAAGCTTGACATAAAGGAAAACACTATGACTATCCATAGGTGAAACTTGTGTGTGGGGGGGTGTTGTTGGTTCCTCCCATTATTAGAGATCTTTTAGATAGAGACTGAATGGTCATTAGAATGTTGTAGGGAGGAGTCCTTTTTTCTGGAATAGATATTGGCATCATTTTCAGCTCTGAAATTCTGCCTCCTCACTTTCACTTTTCCCCCTGTACCAGATTTTTTGTTGAGTTTTAAATCCATAGTCTATCTGGAAGGAAAACAGCACTATACTATTGAAACTGTAGGTTGTTGTTTGTCCTTTATTCTTGAAGAGGACCATGATATCAGGATGTGATGCCATGACATAAAAGTGTTGCTAGGCAAAGTAACCAGCCTCACTTTCACCTCCTGGAACTGTAGGAATGAATTACTGTGTATAGAAGTGTATTATGGGGAAATGCATTCAGATGCATAATTAAAGATGTGCATATTTATTCCTCTCTCCACTTCAGTAATAAGCAGGGTACTCTCTAGCTTTTCTACTTTCCAGGCAATAGGGAGAAATAAGCTACAAAACACTCTCAGGGTTCCCATATTGGGGTGTGGGTATGACTGTCAACTAGCAAGCATTTGTGGTGTGTGTGTGTGTGTGTGTGTGTGTGTGTGTGTGTGTGTGTATGTGTGTGTTGTGGTATTTTCTCAAGGAGTTTCTTACTAATGTGCTATTATATGGCTAGTTTTCTTTGGTGTAAATTCTGATCACCCCAGGCAAGAGATCTTGAAATGGGATAGGATTGGGAGACCTGGGAAGGGGAAATGAGGTAGGGTGAGGAGGTAAGGAGCTGAGACAAGAATCCTGGAGTGTGGTGTCACATGGGGACTCTAGAGAAGGAACTATTGGAAATTAGAAAATCTTGCTTTCCTATAACTGCTCCAGATAAACTTCTCAGGCCCAGCTACTTCCCCAAGTCATGCCATTTCTTTTCTTCTGTAGATTCCAGAGACCAGTTCTTCCATTCCCCCACTTCCCTTTTCTTATCTTCATCTAGTTTTCCTTACCAGGATTCCTCTCTTCTCACATCTACAAAAGAAAGTAATTTAATTTCACCAGCTTCTTCCCTAGCTGCAGTTTCTGAAGCACTTACACATTCCTAATAACTATTTAGACTTTCTAAGGATCTTTTAAAAATATTACTAGCGATACTGTGAAGAGAGACAACCATGATGGGATATTAGACAGTTAAAACCTGCCTCTGGCTCTAGCAAGCTGTATGATCAAGAGCAAGTCACTTCAATTTTCTGATTCTAGCACAAATCTAAGATTTGAGACAAGTTGACTTTAGCAATATGTAGATGGGAGGTATTGTTATTTAATAAAAAGAGTGATCCTGCCTGAAATAAGAAACATTTACTCACAGTACTTGATTGGTTTTTGTCCAAAATGACATCATTATGTTAGAGATGAGTTACAGTATATCTTATTGCGACTGATCAGACCAATACAAGCTTGGGATGATCTTTCACAGATTGGCACAAATAGTTCATGTGTACACCTATTTACTCTATTACTATTTACTCTAAACTTAAGTATTTCACTTTTCCCTTGAGCTTCTTCATTTCTGCCTTGCTCATAGAGAGCACCTCTCTGATGAGGGCATGCCATTCTGGGCAGTTCTGTGCCAATTGTCTTCTATACTGCACAATTAATTCTAAAGTTTTCAAGAGAGACCTGCAGTGTGTCCCTGCATCACCACCACCACCACTCCTCCTCCTCCGTCTGCCTCTTCCTCTTCCTCTGCTTCTGCTTCTTCTTCTTCTTTATACTTGCATGTGTGAGTTCTCCATAAAATAGTCTATTTGGCAAGCTTATATTTAGCATTCTAACAATGTGGCCAGGCCATCATCTTTGTGCTCTCTCTATTAACATTTGAATGATTGACAGTTTAGCTTGAGAAAGCATCTAATAAGGGTTTACAAAAAAAGAGAAATTGGGACTACTTCAGAAACAATCCTGAACTTGGAGAAACACTAGGTTTGAATCCTAGCTGTAACTTACCTACTAGTTTTGGCATTTTGGGCAAACTATTTCACCTACATGAATCTGTTTCCTCATCTGCCAAATGAAGATAATTTATTGACTTCTGCTTCAGAGAGTTTTATGACTATGAACAATAACAAATATGATTTAATAATGTTTTTAAAAATTCAAAATATTTTTATAGAGGAATTCATCTCTATAGGAGATGGTAATAGAGGGAGTATACTAGCATGGCAGCAAAAAAAGATTTCATTTAGATATTTGTAAGAACACCTGAATGGCAGAAGGGAAGATTAAATGTGAAAAGAACCTTTGTCACTGGAAATCTTTATGAATAGAGTTGACTGATCTAATTATAAACCCTTCTTAGAGAGATGGAGGTGGGTCTGAGTTCCCTTTTTCAAGTACAGTTGAACTCTGTAATTCAGTGATTCTACTGGTAATCAACAGAGTAAACTAGGGCTATATCATCTAATCCTGGAGTGTGGTGGCATATTTGCAAATGTTTTTCTTTTTTCTGAGTTAAGTAGGCAGGAGTATTATACTGTCTTTCACAAAAGGTCTAGTGCAAATCTAGCTAGAGGTAAGGGGAAGCAAAGTGGTGCGATAAAGCCAAGTCTAGAGTCAGGAAGATGTGAGTTCAAATCCAGCCTCAAATGATTGCCAACTATGCAACCTTGGGCAAGTCACCTGATGTCTGTCTCAGTTTCCTCATCTGAATAATAAAGGTAGTAATAGCACCCACTGCCTGAAGTTGTGAGATTAAAGTGTGATAATATTTGTAAAGTCACTATCACAGTATCTGTCACAATGTACTAGTACAATATAAATGTTAGCTATTGTCCTTGTTTATTGTTATTTCCACAGTCCAGTCCTTTAATCTCTTGGAGCCTCACTTTCCTTATCTATAAAATGATAAATAATAACAATACCTATACTACCTATCTCACAAAGTTGTGGTCACCTAGTCCAGTCCACTCATTTTACAGATTAAGGAAATGTAGTCCATGAGAGAAGTGAAATGATTTGTGATAAATAGCTACTAAATTCTTTTGGTTGTTCCAAGTGGTTTCATTTGTAAGCTAAAAATATTCATCAAAGCCCATGAGATCTATTCTCCTATTATAATATCTAATTCTAGTGAGCATTAAGATCCATGAAGTCCTTTCCCTTCCCACCAACCTGTTTCACTACTTTTCCTAGAGAAAGAGACCAGACTAAATGAATTTTTAAGAATCAACTCCCAGTCTAACATTCTAGTATTCATAATCATTTTTCTCATTAAAGGGATTATTTATTTTCTTATCTTTTTTCTCATGATTTATATATTGATGCCTTTTAATTTTTTACATCACAGTCATAGATATAGCCTTGTCACTTTTATTTCCTTTTTTGCACACATGTTTATTAAAATGTGTGTGTGTGTGTTTTGGGGAATGGAAATTTATTTGGTTTTTGGATGACAAATAGCATTCTTTATCATAAGTCCATCAAATAAATTGCTTCACCCCCCCCACAGTTGTTATTGCTAGCTGTATTTCCCTTCATCCTATTCCCCCCCTCCTCCTGTCCCCCCTTCTCCCATCCCTTTCCTCTCCTATTTTCTTCTAGTGTAAGATAGAATTCTGTACCCAATTTAGAGTATATATATATATATATATATATGTATATATGTATATATACATATATACATATATATATATATATATATGTTATATGTTATTTCCTCTCTGAGCCACTTCCTTTTTTTGCAAGGCAATGGGGTTAAGTGATTTGCCCAAGGTCACAAAGCTAGTTAATCATTAAGTGTCTGAAGTCAGATTTGAACCCAGGTCCTTCTGACCACAGGGCTGGTGCTCTATTTACTGTGCCACCTGGCTGTCCCCTCTGAGCCACTTCTGATGAGAATAAAGGCTCACTCCCCCTCACTTTTTCCCTTCTACTCCATTGCCAAAGCTTTTCCTTTTATGTGAAATAACTTAGCCCATTCTACCTCGCCATTCCCTTTCTTCCAGTACATTCCTTTCTTGCCCACTAACTCCATCTTTTTAATATATTATACCTTCCTATTCAACTTCCTCTTGTGCCTTCTCTATATATACTCCTTCTAACTGCCCTAGTAAATGAGAAGGTTCATATGAATTATTAGTCTCATCTTCCCATCTAGAAATACAAGCAGTTCAACATCATTAAGTTCCTCATAATTTGTCCTTCCCATCCACCCTTTCTATGCTTTACCTGAATCCTGTACTTGAAGATCAAACTTTCTTTTCAGCTCTAGTTGTTCATCAGGAAATGTAGCAAGTCCCCTATTTCATTGAATATCCATCTTTTCTCCTGGAAAAAGTATGTTCAGTTTTGCTGGGCAGTTGGTTTCCAACTGTAATCTCAACTCTTTTACCTTCTGAAATATCATATTCCAAGCCCTATGTGCCTGTAATGTAGATGCTGCTAATTTCTCTATTATCCTGACTGTAGCTCCATGGTATTTGAATTGTTTTTTCTGGCTGCTTGTAATATTTCCTCCTTGACTTGGGAATTCTGGAATTTGGCTAAAATATTCCTGGCATTTTTCATTTTGGGATGTCTTTTAGGAGATAATTGGTGGATTCCCTCAATTTCTATTTTACCCTCTGCTTCTAGGATATCAGGGCAGTTTTCTTGGATTATTTCTTGAAAAATGAAATCTTTTCCTGGGCATAACTTTTAGGTAATCCAATAATTTAAAAATTTTCTCTTCTGGTTCTGTTTTTCCAGGTCAGTTGTTTTTCCAAGGAGATGTTTCACATTTTCTTCTTGTTTTTCATTCTTTTGGTTTTGTCTTAATTTTTCTTGATTTCTCACAAAGTCATCAGCTTCCCTTAGCCACATTCTACATTTTAAGGAATTATTTACTATAGAGAGCTTTTGTATCTCCTCTTCCATCTAGCTAATTATGCTTTTAAAGGCATTCTTCTCCTCATTGGCCTTTTGGACTGCTTTTTTTCCATTTGACCTGAACTATTTTTTTTTGTTTATAGGTTTTTGCAAGGCAAATGGGGTTAAGTGGCTTGCCCAAGGCCACACAGCTAGGTAATTATTAAGTGTCTGAGACCAGATTTGAACCCAGGTACTCCTGACTCCAGGACCAGTGCTTTATCCACTACGCCACCTAGCTGCCCCTAAACTGGTTTTTAAGATATTATTTTCTCCAATGTTTTTTGATTTCTCCTTCACCAAGCTGCTGACTTGGTTTTCATGAACTTTTGACAACTCTCTCATTTCTTTTCCCAATTTTTCCTCTACCTCCCTTACTTGATTTTCAAAATCTTTTTTGAGCTCCTTCATAGCCTGAGACCAATTCACATTTTTCTTGGAGGTTTTGGATACAGAAGCTTTGACTTTGTTATCTTCTGAATGTGTATTTTGATCCTCCATAGGACCAGAGTAATTGTACATGGATGGATTTTTTTTTCCTTCTGTTGTTTGCTCATTTCTCTAGCCTATGACTTGATTTTAGCTTTTGTTAAGGTGAGGCTCTGCTTCCAATGTGGAGCACTGTCCCAAGGTTTTGAAGTTTTTGCAGGTGTTTTCAGGGACATCCCCCCATGGATCTCAGTTTCTTCAAGGTCTTATGAGAGGCTATGTCTGTTCTCTTGGCCTGTGTTTCTGGTCTGTGAATGATCAAAAGCATTCTCCTCTGCCCTGGAAATGTGAGGAGGGTCTCTGCTCTGCTATGGAAGTATGGGGCCCCAGACTGTAACCTGGATCTGAGTATGGGCAAAGTCACAGAGTCCTGCCCTAGAGGCAGCAGAGAAACATCTGCATTCTCCCCCATCCCTCTTACCATCAGTGAATTGAGCACTGTGGAAGCACCTGCTAGGTGGCGGCCTGCTTCTGGTTCTGGGAGCTGGGGATGTGCTGAGGCCTATGCTGAACTGGGCCCCCTATTCACTCTGGTGAGGCAGAGTTTCCCTGCTGACCTTCCAAATTGTCCTTGGCAATCCATGGGTTAAGAGGTCAGTAAACTGCCACCATTGCCATGGACCTAGGCATCCCAAGGGACCCAGGCACCTTGTGGGATGTTTCTGGATGACTGGAGCCAGCTCAGGTGTGGCTTGGACTGCATTATAGCCCTTTATAACCCGATGTAACAAATCCTTCCCAGGCTATCTTCCAAGTTGTCTTGGACTGGAAAATTGTTTCACTCAGTCTTTCTGTGGGTTCTGCCACTCTAGTATTTGGCTAGAGTCATTATTTAAAAGTATTTAGAGTAGTCTGGAGGAGATCTTCTGGGAGTTCCTGCCTTCACTCTGCTATCTTGGTTCCCTACTCCTAGGATTCATAGTCTTAGTGTGGGTACTCTTTCCAACGACGTACCGTTTCAGTCATATCTAACTTTTAATGACTCCATTTGGGATATTTATTGCAAAGATACTAGAGTAATTTGCCATTTCCTTCATTAGCCCCTTTTAAAGATAAGGAACTGAGCTAAACAAGATTAAGTGACTTACTTGGGGTAACACAGCCAGTAAGTATCTGAGACCAGATTTGAACTAATGAAGATGAGTCTTTCTTCTTCCAAGCCTAGTGATCTATCCACTATACCATCTAGCTTCCACGATAGCCCTTTACCCATCCTTGCCTACACATCCTGTGTGACTCTTGTCCATATCCTTCCATAAGTTCAATCCAGGATGATAGTCCAACAAATTGGGGGGGCCTTCTTTATGTTCTTATGACATTGGAACAAAAGGCTATCCGTTAACTGGCTCATCTTTTTTGCTCATACAGTTCTTTGATATCTATTCCCATATTACATCTACATAATTTCTTGTTTTAAGGTATTGCAAATTGCTGACAACCACTACATGGACTCTTGCCATGATCTTTATTTTCAGTTATATGGGGTCTGTGGCATTCCTTGAGTTTCAACCATATATTACCACTATTAGAATACTGGTATTAGAAAGATTGCCTTGGGTTGTGGAGACAAACTTGCAGTCATAAAAATAAGTTAAAAATTTCCCAATTGCAAAACAAGGCAATCTAGTCATTTAAGAACCAACAAAATGGCAAATTTCTTTCATGCCTTAAAAAGAAGCAAGCCAATTAATAAAAGGTAAATTTGATTTTGAAGTGACAAATCTGCATTTTTCTTAATTTACAGTAAACTCATGTTTTCTTTCTTTCTTTTTTTTTTTTTCAGAACGCTGCAAATGTAAGCCTGTGAGAGCCACACAGAAGACCTATTTCCGGAACAATTATAACTATGGTAAGAGTAACAGTAGAGTACAGTTTAGGAATCATGGGGTTTAGGAAGTCAAGGAATTGATTGTTATTTTGAATATTAGCTTTAAATTTATATAGGCAGAACTTTTCATGTATGTTCTGTTGTGAAGGACATATGATTATAATGAATTCAGAAATGAGAATATAATTGGGGACTGTGATATCTTGTTCCTAATTGTGCAAAGATAAACAATGACATAATTCAAAATAAGGAAAAATCAAATTTATTAACTTCAGTGATGAAAGAGTATTGTAAACAATATGTAGAGTTGGAAAGATGGTCTGTCTTTTAAAAGTTTAATATTCCTGGGATCTTTTTATTATTCAATCATAGTATATTTAAAAATTGTTAAGTTTGGGCAAGAAATGGTAAATTGTACAATATAATGAAATTGTACAATATAATGAAATGAGAATAGAGAGTGTCATTTTTTAATCCCAATGACTGATATAATTGCATGTGCACACACACATGCACATACACACATACATAGGCACACACTTACTAGTTATGTATCTGTGACCTGACTTGAATCCAGGTCTTCTTGTCTCTAAGTATCTAACCATTAAACTCCACCTAGGGTATGTCCTTAATAATTATTTGTTGGATGAATTAATTTATGATATGTAAAAATATATCCAACATTAAAACTACACTGAAAATAAAAGATATTTATTGAAAATGCTTTAGAATCTTACAGAATATCAGTCATCATAAATACCAATATTATAATGGAAAAGGGTGGTCAGAACTTAATCTTATAAGCATTTACTTTTTTCTTTTTAGCACAGATGAAATTCATGAAGAACTAGTTGATATTTCTCCAAGGAACTATTAATATTAAAAAGATTACAAATGAAATAATTACAAATTATTATTATTTAATTGAATCAAATTCATTCTGTACTTAAAATGTTTCACTATGAAACCTGTTTTAGGTGGTAGAGGATATAAATAAACTGATATACTAGTTTTGTTTATACTTCCTGAGAATTTTATTAGAGAGAAATGTGCTAGGACTATTGATATGGGAAGCCTTAGTGAAATATTGAGTAGTTTTTCCTTATATTGAAGAGAAATCTGCATTGCTCTGCCTTCCATCTAGTTGTGCTGCTTGAAGCCATGGAGAACAAATCTACTACCTTTTGAACATGACTATGTTTCCTTTAATTGATGACAGCTTTCACATTGACTATTATTTCTTGTACAGGCTAAATTTTCCTAGTTCCTTTAATGGATCCTGACATATCAAGATCCAGACACCCTTCACCATGCTGACTTTTCTCAGGATACTCTTCAGTTTATCAGTGTTTTTTTTCCCCTAAAATAAAATGTTAAGAACTGAGCACAGTACTTTATATAGTCTCATAAGGACACAGTATAGTGGAATTATCACCTCCTTTCTGGACCCTGTGCTTCTCAGTGTGTTAGATTGCACTAGATTTTGAGTGTCATCTCACATTAATACATTTAGATCTTTCTCAGATAACCTGTTACCTAGCCATGCATTCCCCCACCCTGTACTATTTATAACAGGCTTTTAGAATTAGAATATAAGACTTTATTGAGTAGCAATTGAGATAAGGCTATAACTGTAGTTTCTTTAATATAGGGCATTTCCTGGTGAAGAAGCTCCTTTTACCAATACAGGTCTCTACAACTTATACCTTAAGAGTCACCTAGAGCTCTGAGAGGGCATCTAGATGGTCCATGGATAGAACACAAGACCTGAAGTCAGGAAAGATCATCTTTCTGAGTTCAAATACAGCCTCAGACACTTAATAGCTGTGTGACCTTAGGCAAGTCACTCAACTGCCAGTTTTTTTTCCCTTTCATAAATGTTGTGATATCTGGGAGGTGCTCTTAAGCTTATATTTCTAGCAATTTCCCATATATCTTATATGATAGATTTTTAATTAGAAATAATTGATGCAAAGATTTTCTGCAAATGTTGGTTCCTTTTATTCTAGTTTAATTTTGTTTGCAAAAAAAATTTTCATCTTCTTATAATCAAAATTATTTGTTTTGTTTTTGTGATCTTTTTTTATTATGACTTTGGAACTTGTTTAAAAACAAGTTTATTTTTAATGGATATATCAATCACTGCACTTTTGAGGCAATTAGGCCCTTTCAGGAGGGACAGAAATGAATAGTACTAATACTATATTAATTATATAAAGCTCAATATATATAAAAGTAGGGGAAAGAAGCATAAAGTTGCCTGGAATAGCAGTCACTCAGCAGATGGGAAGAAAAATAGATTTCTTTGTTATTGTTGCAATACAACATAGGTGCCCATAAGTTGGATAATGGCTGAATAATTGTGAATATGATTATAATGTAATCTTATATCACAAAAATTACAAACATGACCAATTTAGAGAAATTTGGGAAGATTTGTATGACCCAGTGCAAAGTGAAATGAATAGAATAGTTTATACTGTGATCACAGTGATGAAAAAACAAACCTAGCTATGATTAGCTAGCTACTCTAATCAAAACAATGACCATTCATTTATGTTCCTCCCTGATATGTAGTAGATTCTGTATGTGTGCTAAATAATATATATTATTTCAGACATAGCTAACAAGTTGATTTGTTCTGCTCAACTATACTTTTTTGTATCATTTTGTTGTTGTTGGCAAGAAGTATGAACAAGTAGTGACAGGTGTAAAAAAACAAGGTGTAAGGAAGGAACATTAAGAAAACATTTTAAAGTACACTAAGAAAACCAAAAAAGCTCAGAAAGGGACATAAACATCTACAGCAGTTTTGTTCTTTTGGAATGTTTGTATTTGTTGCTGATTGAGTTTTTTTAAAATAAAGGAGGGTGGATCTAGTCACATGTAGAGAAAAATGGTATGACCTCCATTTTAGTAGGAGATTGAAAGCTAGTTTAAGCAAAGAAAAATAAGAAAATCTGTAGGGAAATAAAGTAGGAAAGGAGGAGATTGGTGGGTAGTAGAGTAGAAGGTAAGAATGCTTAGTTTTGGTGGTTCAAAATTTGAAATGTAATACAAATAGTGAAAAGATGAGGATAATGATGATAGAGAAAATACCTTTCAAGCCACATATCTGATGTTAGGCAGACTGACCTACTTTTATTAGGAAAATATTTTGATAAATAAAAATAGGAAAATCAAGAGAAATGATGTAAATTTCAATAATATATCTTTATATATGTGAAGGGAGCTACTTGGCACAGTGGATAGAATATTAAACCTGGAGTCAGAAAGGCCTGAGTTCTAACATAAACTGAGATACTATGACCTGAGCAAGTCACAACTATGTCTACCTCAGTTTCCTCACTTGTGAATGTGGATAATAATAATACCTATTTCCAAGGGTTGTTGTAAGGATCAAATAAGTTATGATGAAGATCAAATAAATAAGCAAACATTAACTATATATGTCATCACCACCATCATTATTAAAGATTTAAAAAGTCTGAGAAGGCTGTGTGAGGATGATTCTTGCCCTTAATCACATACTAGTATATGTAAAAAAACAAGATTTGAATCCAGTTTTTCCTGACTCTGAAATCTTATAGGAAGCAGTAGAGATTAAACACACGTTTTTGATTAAAAATTTTTGGAGAAAATTATGTCACAGTAGTTTATCTGGGATTGGACTAGTCTGGAAATTTATAGTACAAACAAACTGGAAGTGGATTAGGATTGAGAACAACATGGAATCAGTGTAGCCATTTAATTCAATTCAACAAAAATCCAAAGTTGTTAAGGGAGGAAGTGGGAAAGTCTTGGGAGAGGCAGCAAGGTAGCATGGAAAGTGTATTTATTTAGTTAGTGGATTCAAATCCCAGATCCTTTTTTTTTAACTATTTAAGTAGCTTCCAATTTATAAAGTGACTATGCTAGGGGCTTTTGTTACCATAATATCTCTGCCCTCAAAGCTTTACATCTAAAAGGAAAGATAAAACAAGTGCATGCTCCTTTGTGAAGCACCTATTCTATATGTCATATATATATATATATATATATATATATATATATATATATATATATGTATGTATATATATGTTCTGATAGGGAAAAAATCCCAACCCAGAGGTAGGAGGGAATAGGATGAATTTAGGAATGGTGATCAATAGTTTGGAGAAGTAGGAAATGGAGATAATAATTATTATAGTTCTCAGTTCACAGTGGTTATTATAAAGATCAAATAAAATCAGGTATGTTGCAAGCATTTTAAACTTCAAAGCTCTTCACAAATGTTTGTTATTATTATTACTACATGCATCTCTATGATATCACAAATGCATGTTCTCTCTAATAGTATATATTATAACACATCATATCTTCTCATCTTGTGTAATTCTTGACCATGTCCTCCCATTATTTCTTCACAGGAGGTCTACACAATATGCTAAGTATATGTGTGGGAGAGGGGAGAGGGGGCTCTTCTGCTTCCAATTCATATTGTGTGGATACTTGTTGAATTGCAGGGGTTGCCTAATGCGTTATCTTTCATCTTTCACATGGAATCATAGATTTAGAATATGAAGTGACCCTATAGTTTATCTAGTTCATTCATCTTCATTTTTATATACTTCAATGATCTTCATTTTATAAATTGGAAGCTACTTAAATAGTTAAAAAAAGATCTGGGATTTGAATCCACTAACTTTAAATGCATACACTTTCCATGCTACCTTGCTGCCTTTCCCAAGACTTTCCCACTTCCTTCCTAGATCATAAATGCCACTGATGATTTCTTTCATGCTTCTTCTTATCTGTAAATCACTCTTACTATAGGCTACAGCCTAATTATACCCTTCATAGATCTTTCCCTTTGAATCACCTGCAATTTTAATTCTTTTGGCATAATGCCATTCCTATATATATAAACATATTATAAAAATTACATATTTATCCCTATAACATCAATAAGGGAATAATGATATTGACATAGATAGATTCTGACTGGCATGGGGATTTTGAACTGAGTTGTTTTCCAGCCCAGATTGATTTGCCACCGTGACAAGGAGGGACAGACTATATTAATGCCAAACTATTATTTTATATTAATTATAATAATCAATATTTATATTATATAATTTATCATAGTGTTATAAAGATTATATTTATTACATTGCATAGAATATTACAGTATGTATTATAATTATAAATTATAGTATAATATGATTATTTATACAAAATATTTACTTGCTTAGCTTACTGTAATTCAAACTTCCAAGCTCAAGAAATCCTTCAGTCTCAGTCCCACAAATAGCAAGGGTTACAGGATTCCACCACAACCCACATGTCATATTTTTTTAAAACTGACTTTCAAGTTAAGTTCAAATATTTCTGATTTGTTTGTTTGTGACTCTTTTCATTGACTTTAGTATGACTCATTGGACCGTAACTGAAAGAAAGTTCAAATCCACAGAAATCAGCCAACCACTGCCCCTGATTTGAATGTGCATTGCATTATTATGATTTCAAGTTTATTCTTTTTTCTCTCCTCAGTTATTCGGGCAAAAGTGAAGGAAGTAAAGACTAAGTGCCATGATGTCACTGCATTAGTGGAAGTAAAGGAGATTCTGAAATCTTCTTTAGTGAACATCCCAAGGGACACAATTAATCTTTACACGAATTCAGGTTGCTTATGTCCTCCACTCAGTGTTAATGAGGAATATCTCATCATGGGCTATGAAGATGAAGAACGCTCTAGGTATTTTTTTATTACCTAAAATATTAGGCAAAAAGTAGCTCCTACCTTCCCCAATATTTCAGCCATCCTGGCTTTGCTTGAAATGTTCAATTATTAGATTTCCCCCCCTTCTAAAATTTTCTAAGAGAATCTTGGAATTATGGAATTGAGACTCTCTTTCCCATTATTCCATTATAATTTTTATTGATCACAATGTGCGTGTATATATATTATAGGGAATAAATACATTCATATACAGATATAAATACATACATAAAGACAATGATAAATATCAATATTGTTACATGTTGCTTCTTTATCAAATGCAGGTTGCTCTTAGTGGAAGGTTCAATAGCTGAAAAATGGAAGGATCGACTTGGTAAAAAAGTTAAGGTAAGCCTATGTTTTATATCCTGAAAGCCACAGTGGAAAATAAAGAAAGCTATAACTGTGCCATTTAAAGCTATAACTGTGCATTTAAATAGGTCAGACACCCTTTTTCTATGTTTGAGTGAAGGAAGTGTTAAAATCTAAAGTACATGTGCTAAGAAAATGAGTCCATCTTTTGACATATAAGTTCATAAGTTCAACAAATTGTCTGATTCATTCAAGTATCTGAGTGTTGAACTAGTCTCTTAGAAATTTAGTCTAGCCTTTAAAACCCATGACCCTCAAATTCTGGGTGCTGATAAATATTAAAAGCAGGACAGAATGCTCTTTTCCAATGAAAGATTTCATTTTTCTTCTTACTTCACTAACATAGTTAAACTTACCAAGTTTGTTTAAATGAGAAGAATGTGGTGGGAGAAAGACATGTTCATAAAGGGGCAAAGAATCTAAAAAAAAGAGATGGAAATTGGACCAAGTACAATATATCTTCTCCCTTCTACAAGCTTGAAGGTTTGGGAAACATTTACTGTTTAAGTTAAACAATCCTTGGGTAATTTATCTTGTACATCTGGCACTTGACATAGCAGATAAGTCTGTATATAAATGATCTTAAAAAATTGCAAAGACCTTTATTTTGCAAAAGTCCCCAGCCCTGTCCCCACCCCTCACTTTCAACCCTATCCCGACCCCTCACCCCCATCTTCCTCCTTAATGCTTCCCAGTATATTTGTCAAAAGCAAGGTTGATTTCAAGTTCAGGCAGGCAGGGCACCCTTCACCAACTCTCTTTACTAATTTTGGCATCCATGAAAGGAAAAGCACTCTTCTTCAACCATGTTGGGATTTCTTATTGTCTCTGTTTTCTGCTTGCTGATGCAGAACAGGAATTTGTCCTAAATTCCTGTGCTCATTTGTAGAACTTTCATTACAACCCTGACTTAAGGCATCTAATAGTGTTTGCTGCTTCTCCTGCCAAAATTGCATAGTTATAAATTATCTGAAATTCCAGGGCACACCACCCTCTGCTTCTGTTTCCTAGCATGGAACATAATGTCATTTCCCATCATAATTCATAGGGAATTTGCAGAAGCTACATCTCACTACAGTGAGGTGGTTTATTATCCATAAATGGGTTCACACAAGACAAAACAAAGTAAAGGACTGATAATCACCTGAATAATCCAGACCTCCAGCAACAGTAGAAGTGGGGAGACGTGAGTGTTTGAGATTTCCAGTTTAATTTGTATATGTTTATACAAAACTTTATATATTTCATGGTGATTATCAGTCAGACTTGATTAGACAGAAAAGTAATCACATTCATTGTGCTAATTTTCCATTCCAGCTTCTTGCCCAGTAATTAAATAAGACTTTTTTTTACAGTTTTTCAACTTAAAAATTGTTAGATCTATATCTTAACAAGTTGCTGAAATAAAAATCAATTGGAAGTTAGAATGAATTTTTTTAAATATAAGAAAACATCCAGAATTTTAAGGTTTCTACCCTTCTCTTTATCAAAATTGAATGGGAGATGTCAACAAACTAGAAAAGGTCTGTTTTAATATAGGGAATTCAACAATGGAAATTGTTTTTTAATTTCTTCTGCTATCTGTTACAAAATCATTTATATTATAGTGATAAATACTAGGCTGTTTAATGCTTTTATTAGTCAGTCTTATTTGGTAAAGCATTAACATTTGCATGAAACTTATATACATTTTTCATTTTCAAGAGCACTCTCCAAAATATAGCTTTAAAGGAAGTATAAATTCCTATCCTTGATTTCTTACAAAAACTAATCCTAAATCTATATATTAACCTGAGTAACGGACCAGTCTTCTTTTTCAGGCATATGGCACATTAATTTCCCTAACTTATATACCAGTTAAACCAGACAATTTGCTTTTACCTAAATTCTTTATTATATCTCCTACCTTGGATAAGTGCTTCTAATTAACTCCCTCTTCACCTCTACCTCTAAGAATCCCTAGTGTCCTTCAATGGTCAACTTAGGTGCCTGTTACTATGGGGGGAATACCTTTCCTTGTCCTCCCCTATTTCAAAGGAAAACTCCCAATGATGACTGTTCATCCTGCAAAACTGAGTCTGGAACATAGCTGAGACTTAATACATTTTTAAGAGAATTATTTCAAAAGATATCAAATGAAAAGACTACAACTGGGGATGAGATATGAGTCATGACTATAAATGTCTATAATACATATGTATTTGTATGTGTGTAATGCATAAATCTATATACATATACATATCTATTTCATAAAAGATATGTAATAAGAATACTACGAAGAATAGAAGGAAGGAGAGATTTTTGACAGGTCTTTTAAGTCATCTTGGGTGCTCTCTCATATGGAAACCCTTTCCTGATCCTCCTAGGCCTTGGTGCTCTTCTTTCTGATCTGTTTTGTTAATGCGGTTTTTGGGTTTTGATGAGGTAATTCGAGTTAAATGAGTTTCCTAGGGTCACCTAGCTAGTAAGTGTTGTCCAAGGTCATACTTGAACTCAGGCCTTCCTGACGCCTGGATCAGTGCTCTAACCATCTAGATATCCCTTTCCTGGGCTTTTTTCACTGGCTTTCCTTTATCGCTGGAACTCTTTTCTTCTTCATTTCATCTTCTGACTTCCTTCGAATCCAGCTAAAATTTTATTTTCTCTAAGTAGCCTTTTCTGATATCTCTCATAGTACTTTCCTTCTGTTGATTTCTTCCAATTTATTTGGTATATATCTTGTTTACACATATTTTTTTCATGTTATTTCCCCCATTAAACTGTGAGCTTCTTAAGATCAAGAGTTATCTTTTGCTTTTCACTGTATCCCAAATGTCCACCTAAGTAAAGAGGTACTTTCTAAATGCTAGTTGACTGACTTGTGAATTGAATGTCTAATTCTGTTTAAGAATTCTTAAGTGTTTACCATGTTCATGTTACTGTGCCCTAGGGTACAAGGACAAAAATAAAAGGAAATATTTGTACCCTCAAGCACTTATGCTGTATCTTCTCTGAGAGTAGAATGTTGGCCCCTTGAGGAAAGGCATTATTTTTTATTTGGTCTCATGTATCCCTAGCACCTTGCATTTGATAAAGGCTTGTTGAAAAAATTGCTTCTATGGGTTGACACATCATTTGTGCAGAATTGCTCAATTATTAGCACAACTGAGAAATCATGACTCTTAAAAATTACTTCATGTGGAAGTATGAACATTCTCTGGTTTCAATTCCACAGCGTTGGGATCTGAAGCTCCGTCACATTGGGTTAAGCAAAACTGAATCTGGTCAAAGTGATTCTACACAGAAGTCTGGCAGGAACAATAACCAGCGGCAAACACGCAACTGAATGTGAAATGAGAAACGTGAAAACCCACGGACTCCCTTGTAAGACTTGCATTGTTGGAGCAGCAAAGGAAAAATTGCACTATTGCACGTTATACTCGATTGTTTACTACAAAATCAAATTGTAACTGATATTAGTCTTATTTTCCCTTCTGTTTTCTGCTTTTTTTTGTCTGGGTACAAATGTTAAAAATATATAAATATATATTCTATTTCACTAATAATCATGGAGAAAACTTCCTCAGTGAGTTGAAAAACTAATTCTAGAATATTTACTGCAGTTCATAGTAACCAGGTTGGGACATCTAGATTTGCCAGTGCCTTTAAGGACTTGGAGATGTTTGCCACATATAGAGGGATGGGATCTGGTGTAAAGTAGACTCTGGAAGATTGATGGCAGCCTCACTTTTTTAGTCATTATTATCTCTGCTCCTATGCAGGAGAAATTTTGGGTTTAAAATACAAATATATATATAATGGCATAATTGCCTAATGGCAGTTAGATAGCAAACGATTTCATAGACAGGGTAGTCAAGCATTAAAGAAAACTTTTCAGAAAACATGAAGGAAGAATTATTCTCAAGATTAGTACAAAGCGAAATAAATAACTTTAGGATCTGAGGGAAAAGCATTTGTTCTTGATGGAAAAGCACAATTCTAACCAGTTGCTGTTGGTATTAACAGTAGCATTTTCCTTTTGACAATAGAGTTGATTAATTAACATTAGGGAGTGAATTATAACCAGACATCTGTTGTTACCAGTATAGCTCTGTTTAATTTGTTTCCTTTTGAATAAACCACTTGTATAAGTCTTCCCCCCACCCCCTATGAAATATAAGCCTTATTTACTTTATCAACCAGAACAAAAATGTAAAGAAGTTTTGGACATATTTGAATCCAGGTGTTATTTTTAAATGGGTTTGCCCTTCTGAAAAATGTTAGGTAGCTCCACAAACTGCAAAGATAATTTAGAATATTCTTAGTTTTCTGATAACTCCAATCAACCTTGCCCAAGTTACATCTGTTCTCTGAGTCTGCCAAACTAACAGCTGGTTGCATCTACTCGAGAATTTCTTGGCCTCCACAGCAGTTTTGCTTCCATCTGGGCAGGAGCATCACTTCCTTTATTTTTGGGGTTCTATATTTGGGATTGATTGTGTGTGTGTGTGTGTGTGTGTGTGTGTGTGTGTGTGTGTAACATGTGATGTGTTGCAGATGACTGAATTATCAGACCTGTCTCTTGGTGCCGGTCTGCACTTTATCATTTGGATTTCATGGTGGGGAGGGGTGTGTTCTTATGTCTATTCCTACATAAATAGCCATGTTTAATGCTCAGTAAATATCTAATAAAAGGGATTATAGTTATCTAGAGAGAAGATATTCTGAGTTTTGAACTTAATACATATTTCATTACCTATGGTGCATTTTGATCACTAAGGTATATTTTGAAAAGTGATGCCTTCATTTCCTTCTTCAAATAGGATGTTTTTAGAACCTTTGTCAATCATTTGGAAGTTCAGTGATTTTCCTCTATTGACATATCATAATATTAGTAGAAAACCAACTTTTGAGCTATGGTATATGGAAAATAAAAACACTTATGATGCAAACTGGCATTGTGTTTCCTTTTATAAGTTTAATACCATAGGAAAGGGATTGTTCCAAAATAGAGATTCCTCACATTAAAAATAGAGCATGAATAATAAAGGTTTGATAGTTACTTTCAGCTCAGTTCTCCCTCATGATTCCAGAGGCCATCTAAGAGTAGAATAGAGCTTCATGAGATCTATCTTCAAGCATTTGAAGAGCTGCCCTATGGAAAAGTGATTAAACTGATTTTGTCAAACCCTAGAGGGAAGAATTAGGGGCAAGAGTTAAAAACTATAAAGAGGCATTTTTAGATGTGATGTCAGGAAAAACTTCTCAGCAATTAGAGATGTCTAATAGTGACAGGAGGAGTACATGGATTCTTCCTTCTCGCGTTGGAGGACTGCAAGCTCAATTACCATTTGTCTGTTTGTAGTAGTGGTTCATTTTGAAGTACGAGGTAACTAAAGGGTCATGGACCAGCCCTTCAAATCTAAAACTTTGTGAATTTTCTTCTTTTATTGAGGAATCATGAACAGAACTTTAACTGGCAGTGTTGGTGTTTGAGACAAACTTCACATGACGGCTTACAGCATGACATGCACCATCTAAATTTCATTGCCCTGGGGTTAGACGTCTGTCATCCTCTCTGAGTTATGGCTCTGGTTTCTAAGGTTAATAACTGGTGACTGTTACTATCAGAACATTTTTTTGGCTACTAATTTCACCTTTTCTCCCAGATGGATAATATGAGAACATTACTTCTACATCCTGATTTTGGGGGAGCAGGAACATTATTTTAATTGTTCAGAAGATTCTAACTTCTCTTGGACTCTTATGTGGAAATTTGGGCTGGGGAATATGCCATCATGGTGACTTTGTACAACATTGATTTTCCAGCTATTCTCTTTCCTTTTGCCTGATATATAGGGTTGAGAGAGAAAAGTAGGTGTTTTAGAGCTAAAGGAATTAGTATCCCAATCTATGCAATGTGGTCCTATCTTCCTAGAGAAGATAGCCACTTTAGGTTATGAGATATTATTGATGTTATGTTGGACATTTTGGTCATATACATGATTCCAGACAATTCTTTCATTGTTACATTCCTGAAGCAAAGAGCACATTTATTTCATATTTCTAAGTAAAGGGACAACATAATTTATGCTCAATAAGTTTGAAATAATAATGTACTTAAAGTGAGAGTTATATTCCTGAAGTTCATTTCAGGAGAATTCAGTAACTGAAGAAAACACTAAGCTTTGGTAGACTGTCAGGAGAAGCAGTTTTCTGTTCCATCTCTTTAGGAGTCTACTTGAAGTGGACTTTTTTTTAGGTTTTTGCAAGGCAATGGAGTTAAGTGGCTTCAGCTAGGTAATAATTATTAAGTGTCTGAGGCTGGATTTGAACTCAGGTACTCCTGACTACAGAGCCGGTGTTCTATCCACTGCACCACCTAGCCACCCCCTCAGTAGACTTTCAGTTACTGAAAGCAAGAATGAATTCATAAATGTAACAATAGTATTATGAGTAAAGTAAAAGATAATGATTGTTGGATAACATTTTGAATAGTTTCAATAGTTTTGATATTTAAATAATTTGCATTGCAGCTCTTCTTACGGGTTATAATTACTTGATGATGGTTGCATTTCAATCACTAGAATAAAAATATTTCCTCTTATACATGAATAACTAATGTTTATATGGTGATAGCATTCCAATATGGGAACAATATCTACCTTTGCATATAAAGTTGATAAATCTAGAAAGTTTTCTATGTTGTACATTGATTGTTACTTGTTTTCCTAACTCCAAGCCCACTTCTGACTGCCTACATAATATTGTTTCATGCTGAATTTGTTAGACAAAATTCATAGTATGAAGGTCAGTTCTGGGCACCATGTCTTAGGAACTTAGTTTTAGGAAAAACACTGATAAACTGGAAACATATAGAAAAGTTCAAGTAGGATGGTTAAAGAGCCTTAATTTCAGGCTGTTTAAGGATGAATGGAAGATTGAAATTGGGAGTATCTAGCTTCTAGAAGAGAAGAGTTGGGTGAGATAGGATAGCTGCAATCAGCTTCAATATTTGAAGAATTGTCCATGTAAAAGAAATTAGATTTACCATGTTTGGCTAAAATGGGAAGAACTAGAGACAATGGATTGAAATTACAAAGGGACTTTTAAACTTAATGGAAGGAAGAGCATCTTATCAGATAGAGCTATCCCATAATGTAAAAGACCTCCTCAGGATGTTGTATCTTCAGTGAAGGACTTCAAGCAAAGGTTGAATGATCACTAAAGGGAAATTTTTTTCAACAGGACTTGTATTAAATGGCCTAGAAAGTCACATTCAATTCTTAAATTCTATGATTTGGTGTGAGTCCCCCCCCCCCCCTTTTAAGTTTACAGTCACTAACTGGAATGAATTTACTTTTATCTTTGTGTTAGTGATTTAGAAACTTACAAAGTTAAAACAATGTTTTTTGAAAGCATTTCTATTCACCTTTAGTATTTTAAAATTGCTGGTCACATATGCCAAAATACTAATGAATTGAACACTGAATAAGGTACTGAAAAACCTGGTAAAAATTAAGGTAATGACTAACTTGGCCTAACCTTTTCATGGATGCTGTCACATACATGTCATTTGATTTAAAGCCATGTTTTGTATAGAATTTTCTTTTATGAAAAGCATGCTTTTTCACATCTGCTATATATTATTTAATTGGATAGATCCAGAGCGATAATCTCTGTGAGTAAATAGTAGTTTATCACTACCCACAAGGGAGTATTTATTGTTATATTTCAATATGCAAAAATGTTTAATACTTTAGAATTGGTGTTCTTTTTATTTATAGTTTTAATATTCATTTTATGCATTTGAAATATGCATTTAGATGTTCAAAAACATGATATTAAAGGGGTAAAAATAATGAGGACAGGATAGACATTTCAGAGAATCTATCATATTTAATACTTTAATTAAATATGCCCCCAACTTTATGAACATTTTTAAAATCAGCAAATTAATGATAATTTCTAAATTACATGACCAACAAGATGGAGGATTAGACATTTTTGTCTAATTCTCATTACATCTCAAAATCTTCTAAAATAGAAATTATGTAACAAAGATAATTAAGTTGACTCCATGGTCTATAATTTTCAAAAGATTAAAAAGAACAACATAAACTGATGCCTACCCTGAGCTCATACAGCACTTTTTTACCCGTTGTCCATTCTGCTACCTGCTTCAAGGTTATACTAGCTGACCTAAGCACTCTACCAAAAGATTTACAATAAACCACCTCCATATCAAGACTTCCCCTCTCTCTCTTTCCAGTGCAATGGAGATATAGCTCCAGGTTGCAGAAGTTTGTGAGGTCTTTAGCCACTAGCAATGTAGTAGAGTTTTGTGCTACAGAAGATTCACTCAGAAGAGCAGAGGAAGAAAGAGAAAAGGGCAGGACACATATATGGACTTGAAATAAAGCCCAACCCCCACAGAAATTTGACTCAAACTGCAAACAACAGAAATCAGTTCTGGCTGCTCTGGTATCAACATGGCATTGCTCTAGCCACAGTGTTGAGCCAGAGAATTAAGGTTCAGAGGGAATGTGACAGAATACCATGGTGTCTGGGGGGAAAGAGGGAGTCAGAATATGAGTAATTGGAGAAATGAGAGGAGAAAGACAAAGATTTCAGAAAGAAGAAAACTCAAAAACCTCAAGTACAGATAAATCAACAAGGAAAACTTTAATAATAGGAGGAAATATAATTTCCAAATCTTGTAAACATGTTCAAGAATCTATGAATACTACAAAAAAGGGGAAAATGATCCAAAATTTGATGAGACAGAGAACTTTGTGGAATTTGAGGAGAATATAGAACCACAATACCTTGAGTGGTTTAAAAGGGAAATAAAAATTATTTTATAACCTATACAGCAAAAATATTGAGAAAAATAGAATATGAAATAGTAAACCTCACCAAAAACAAAAAATACAATGCAAAATAGGAATGCATATAGACAGAATTTAGGAATGCAAAAAAGACTCCAGTGAAGGACAATCTATAAAGAGAAAGAAAAAAAATCCAACAAATAACATTTAAATAAAATATGCTCTCTAGCCAAATAAAACATACTGATCTTGAAGACAGGATGTATAGAGACAACTCAAGGATGATAGCTCTCCCATAAGAAAAATGGCAGATAAAAAACAAAACAAAACCTCAAATACAAAAAATTGCCCAGAACTCTGGAAGATAAAATTTATATATAACCTTAAGAAAAAATATCCAAGGCCAAAAGTTTCAAGACACAGTAGTGAATTTAGTGATTAATTCATAAGCAGGTTCTGCAAGTGACCAGGAGACAGACTTTCAAATATAAGGAAAGGAAATTTGAATATTACAATATTCCATAATCAGAAGGAAACAGAAGGGAATGGAATATGTTCAGAAGAGCATTGGAGCTCAGGATTCAGTCCAGGGTGACTTACCCTGCAAATTTGAGTTTAACCACAAGTGAAAAAAAGATGTGTATTCAATGATTTAAAAAAAAGTATTAGAAACATTCTTAGTAGGGGTAAAGGAATCGCAGCCAATAGATCGCAACAGAGACCACTAGAAAAATTCTTTCTAAATGCAAAGAAAGTGAGGTGAAATCTCAGGTCAGGTGGAGAAGGTAATAATAGTGGAGAGGCAGACCTGGAGTATTATGAAAAGACCCTTGTGACATCCTGCCCACAGGTGAATCAATGGTTTTTTTGTGGGACAACATTAAAAAATTGGAAAGTAAATGAAAGTGAGGGAGGGGTGAAAGGGAGCACAGGATATCATGTGAAATGCCTGGGTCAAATTAGGTCTATCAAAAAGGGGAAAGTGACCCCTGTGGTTTCTCAGAATTAGAAAGTTTGCAGAAGAGGGAGGAAGGATTGAAAAGGGGTAGTAAATGGGAAGAGAGAAATCTTGCTTTGGTTGTGAGAGGAAGTTCCACTGATGAATGTTTGTAGAGGTGAAGAGATGTTCTGTGAGAGATGGGGACTTTATGCTGTGTATTATCTGAAGGATTTAGTACTTGCAAAGATAATATGTTCTGTCTCAGGAGAGAAGACTTATAACTCCAGGAAGCAACTGGTATCTGGGGAGACAGAGGGCATGGATCTAGGGAGTAGATTTTAAGACAAATGGTAGAAAAAAGGTAACCAGGAGGAGAGTATAAATGAGTAGTGGGCTATATAATCAAAGGCATGCTGGTAGATGAACCTATCATGGATAAAAGTACTTCCCAACTTGCAGGAATTGGCACTGGACTGGGAGTGAGGCAAATGGAAAAGAGGAACCCAAAAGGTAATTTCTACAAGACAGTCAAAGAATCCACCTAGAGGGAAGAACCCAGAATGAATACCTTAGAAGTTTTGATTACATGAGAAAAACAGGAAATAGAGAGAGAGAGAGATAATTATAGGGGTCATGAATTAGAGGATGAATATCTAGAATAGACAGAAAGAGAAGATGGATAACAAAGAGGAAGAGAGAAATTTGCTCTGGATAGGGTCACAGAAAATGAATTTTTTAAAAAAACTAATGAACAGGGGAAGTGAGGAAAGGAAATCTACTTGATTAATTGGGAATAAAAAGAGAGAAGAAATTAATTAGATAAAAGCAGAAAAAAATCATAAGCAAAACTTAAGGGGAAAAGGTACCAAATAAAAAGGAAAATTAGATGAGAGAAAGAGATTCAGTGAAAATAAAACTACCTTAAAAATTAAGCTGACATGAGTGAAGTGACAATATTGTGTTTACAGCAGAAGGGGGGAAAAATCCTAACTTAAAAAATCCCTTAAATTAGAGAAAAATGGAGGAAAATATAAATCTAACTCAACATTAAATGTGAAAGGGGACAAAGTAGGGGTAAATGAATGTAGCAGTGAACAGATCACAACAGAGACCACTAAGAAAATTCTTTCTAAATGTAAAGAAAGTGACAAAAGCAATCTAATAAGGGTATCAAATAAAAAGGAAAATTAGATGAGAGGAAAGAGATCCAGTGAAAATAGTATTTGATTCCAGCTTGATTTTTGTTATTTTGTTACATTCACTTTTGAATTTTTAGTGTACTGCTGGTTTTTTTCATTTAAATTGTATTAATTAAGAATATTGTTTTCTTGGCTCTGCTCATTTCATACTTCATCAAAGTGTGAAACAAAGCAATCTAATAAAATGAAGAAGAGTGAAAAAAGTAGATTTTAAAAAATAGGATGGGAAACCTTAATGTCTCTTATGACCAAGTGAGGTTTATACCAGGCATGCAAGGATAGTTCAACTGTAGGATAACAATAAACTTAAACATATTAAAAAATTAAAACATCCCAAATCACATAATTATCTCAATAGTTATAGAAAAAGGTATATAGAACTTATTTATGCAAAAAATCCTATAGGTATAGAGGAATCTATTAAAAATATCAGCTCTATGGGGCAGCTAGGTAGTACAGTGGATAGATCTACCAGCCCTGGAGTCAGGAGGACCTGAGTTCAAATCCAACCTCAGACACAATAATTACCTAGCTGTGTGACTGTAGGCAAGTCACTCAATCCTATTTCCTTGCAAAAACTAAAAAACTAAAAACTAAAAATAAAATAGCAAATATATGTTTATCAAAAAGACTTTTTAAAAAAATATCAGCTCTCAAAAGAAAAGTCAATATCTTTTGCTATGGGAATAGTCTAGAATAAATACATGAGTGAAGCAAGGGTGCCTACTTTTTCCACTATCATTTGATGTGATTCTGGAAATGCTATCAAGAGCAATAAAATAAGAGAGATGAAAGGAGTAAAGATAGACAAAGAGAAGATAAAATTATCCATATTTGCTGATATAATGGTATACTTTGAAAATTCTAGGGAATCAGCAATGATACTAAATGAGACAATAGCTTAAGCAAATTTTAAGGGTACAAAATAAGTCCTTAAAAATCAATAGCATTTCTATGAAATAATAACAAATTAAAAAAACAATAATAAAAAGGGAAAGGCCATCCCAAGTAACTACAATATGCATATCTGGGGATCAACTAACCAGAGCAGAGAAAAATATATATGAATGTTTATGTGTATTTCAAAACCATCTGGTATTGGTTAAAAAACAAAGAGTTAGCTCAGTGGAAGAGATTAGGCAAGGGAGAATCAGAAACAATGGAACTCAATAATCCACTGTTTGATAAAAAACAAATTATCCATGGGGGAAAAAAAAAACCTCCTTATTTGATTAAAAAAAATTCTGGGAAAATTGGCAGCATTTAGGTTTACTGACACTGCACAATATTCAACAATGTATTCTAAATGCATATGAAACCTTAATATATAAGATCATACTCAAAAAAATAAAAGAAGCAGATCATATGCCTCACAGTTGTGTGTGGAAGATAATATATCTATATCTATATATATATGTATATATATATATATATATATGTTTACACACACATACATATATATATATATGTTTGGTTCGGGGTTTTTGCAAGGCAACAGGGTTAAATGACTTGTCTAAGGTCACACAGTTAGGTGTCTGGATTTGAACTCAGGTCCTCCTGACTCTAGGACTGGTGCTCTATCCACTGTGCTACCTAGCTGCCCCTGAAGATATATTCTTAATCAAATATGAGATTCAGATTATATAGAAAATAAAAATATTTATCTCTGATGGCATGAAACTTAAAAGCTTCACAGATGGATTAATACACCTAGGATAGAAAGGAAAATGATCAGTGGAGAAAGTTTTAAATCACATTTTTCTGAAAATAGTTTGGTAAGCAAACAATAAATATATACAAGACTAATAGCCATCCTTTACTAGCTAAGTGTTTAAAGGATATGAACAATCAGTTCTTTCAAATAAATTGCAAAAATTGCAAAATATTCACAACTACATGAAAGAATTCTCCAAATCATTAATAATGCAAAGAGAAATGCAAATCAAAACAAACCTCAGGTTTCTCCTCACACCTTACAAATTGGCAAAGATGACAAAAAATAGAAATAATCAATGTTAGAAGGATTGTAGAATGATAGGCACACTAATACACTGCTGTTGAAGCTATAAAATGTAATAACCATATTGGAAAGGAATTGGGAATAATGCAAAGTAGCTAAAATAACCATAACTTTTGAAATAGAGACTCCATTCCGTGGCTTAAACCTTAAAGAACTAAGATATAAGAATAAAGTTGCTGTATACACAAAAATATTTATAACAGTACATTTTGTGATGCCAAAGAATTGGAAACAAAGGAGATAACCATTGATTTTGGAATGGCTAAACAAATCATGGTATGTTACAGTAGCAAAAGATGTATTTGACGAATACAGAGAAACATGAAAAGATCTACATGAACTAATGAAGTATGAAATGAGCAGAGCCAAGAAAACAATATTCATAATTAATACAATTTAAATGAAAAAAAAAAACCCAACTGTACACTGAAAAATTCAAAAGTGAATGTAACAAAATAACAAAACACCAAGCTGGAATCAAATAGAGATATGATATACTCCTACAGCCCACCTCTAAGTGGAGGAGGGATGTCTGTTTTACATATTATACATCTTTGACCTTTTTCAAGGTATTGATTAGTTTGTGCTGATTTTTATTCTTTCTTTTTTTCTTTTTGCACATAAAACTACGATTTGCTATATGAGATGATTTTCTAGGAAGAGGAAGGATGCTTGGGATAACTATGATGATGTAAAAAACAGAATACAAAAACTTGTTTTAAGAAAAACTTATGCAAGTTATGTAGGGAAAATAGTCACTGCGGCTGGAATTGAGAGGACCAGGGTTAAGTTTTTCCTCTATCATACTGGTTATATGACTAATAACAACTCATTTCAACTCTCAGTGGTTTTCATGTTACTGATGAATTGATTCATCAGTTCTCTCCTTCCCCCTTGCAAAATTTTCTTAAAAAGAAAGGAATGTGAAATAAGGATGCCCACTATCACCACTACTATTCAATATCATATTAGAAATGTTAGTTTTGGCAATAAGAGAAGAAAAAAGAAACTGAAGGAATTAGAATAGGGAAGGTAGCGACAAAAGTCTCACTCTTTGCAGATGACATGATTGTATACCTGGAGAATTCAAAAAATCATCTAAAAAGTAATAGAAATAATTAGCAACTTTAGCAAGGTCGCAGGATATAAAATGAACCCTCATAAATACTCAACATTTATATATATGACTAACAAGATGCAGCAGAAAGAGTTAGAAAGAGAAATCCCATTCAAAGTAACTTCAGCAATATAAAATACCTGGGAGTCTACCTGCCAAGGGAAACTCAGAAACTTTTTGAAAACAATTACAAAACAATTCTCACACAAATAAAATCAGATTTAAATAACTGGGCAAATATCAACTGCTCATGGATAGGCTGAGCAAATATAATAAAAATGACAATTCTCCCAAAATTAAACTACTTGTTTAGCCCTACCAATCAAAATTCCAATAAATTACGTTGAGTTAGAAAAAAATTGTAAGTAAATTCATTTGGAGAAATAAAAAGTTGAGAATCTCCATGGATTTAATGAAAAAAAAGTGCAAAGGAAGGTGGCTTAGCTCTACCAGATCTAAAATTATATTATAAAGCATCAGTTATCAAAAACTGTCTGGTACTGACTAAGAAATAGAGTGGTAGATCAGTGGACTAGACTAGGTGCAATAGCAGGAATTGATTATAGTAATCTGCTGTTTGATAAACCCAAAGAATCCAGCTATTGGAATAAAAACTCTCTCTCTTTGATAAAAACTGTTGGGAAAATTGGAAGTTAGTATGGCAGAAATTTGGATTAGACCAACACCTCACACCCTTTACCAAGGTAAGCTCAAAATGGATACAGGATTTAGACATAAAAAACAATATTATAAGCAAACTAGAAGATCAAGGAATAGTTTACCTGTCAGATCTATGGAAAGGGAAGCAGTTTTTGACCAAGGAAGAGATGTAGAATATCATTAAAAATAAACCAGACAATTTTGATTACATTAAATTAAAAAGCTTTTGCACTGACAAAACCACTGTAACCAAGATGAAAAGAAATGTAGTAAATTGGGAAACGATTTTTAAGACTAGTTTCTGAGAAAGGACTCATCTCTAAAATATACAGAGAACTGAGTCAAATTTTTAAAAAGACAAGCCATTCCCCAGTTAACAAATGGTCAAAGGATATGCAAAGGCAATTTACAGATGAGGAAATCAAAGTGATTCATAATCATATGAAAAATTGCTCTAAATCACTACTTAATAGAGAAATGCAAATTAAAACATCTGAAGTACCTACCACCTCACACCTCTCAGACTGGTCAATATGACCAGAAAAGGCAATGATCAATGTTGGAAGGGATGTGGGAAATCTAGGACACTAATACATTGTTGGTGGAGCTGTGAACTCAGAGTAATTTGGAATTACACCCAAAGGACAACAAAAATGTGCATACCCTTTGATCCAGCAATGCCACTACTGGGTCTATACCTTGAAGAGTTTATGAAAAAGGGTAAAAAAAAATCACTGTTTGTGGTGGCAAAGAATTGGAAATTAAGTGGATGTCCTTCAAAAGCTTAACAAACTGGTATATGTATGTGATGGAACACTATTGTTCTATTAGAAACCAGGAGGGATGGGAATTCAAGGAAGCCTAGAAAGATTTGCATTGACTGATGCTGAGACAGATGAGCAGAACCAGAACATTGTACACCCTAATAGCAACATGGGGGTGATGGTCAACTTTAATGGACTTGCTCATTCCATCAGAGCAACAATCAGGCATCATTTTAGGGTGTCTGTGATGACGAATGTGTATCCAGAGAAAGAATTGTGGAATTTGAACAAAGACCAAAGACCATTACCTTTAGTTTAAAAATAACCATTATCTTATTATATAATTTTGCTATCTCTTATACTTTATGTTTCTATCTTAAGGATATGATTTCTCTCTCATCACATTCAATTTAGATCAATGCATACCATGGAAACAATGTAAAGACTAACAGACTGCCTTCTGTGGGGGGTGGGGGGAGGGAAGCAAGAATAGGGGAAAAATTGCAAAATTCAAAATAAACAAAATCTTTCTAAAAAAAGAAAGGAATGAAAGAACAATTTTCTTTTAAAATCACATGACAGATGGTGTGAAATCAGTAAAAAATTGTATGAAAATTCTAAAAGAAACATGTAATTTTTCTTCTATTTTTATTTATAGATTTTCACTGTTCCTTGAGTTTGGCTTTAAATTTAAGTGTTTTAACAAAGCAAATGTGAAACTCAGGAGGAAAACAAGAAGTTTATTATGTACAAAACAAGAAGTTCTACCAGCTATTTGACAAATATCATTTTATGTTCCTACATTTTCCCTTATTCACCTACCACTAAAATTTAAAATGAGAATCAATATGATGACTACCCTTTTTCTTTGTTCTTTTCCCTTAGTGTTTGTTTTACAGCTGTGATATAGAATATTATTGGCATATGGGAAAAAACTATATTTTTCTAAAATGAAAATGGAATAGGGGAGGATGCTGCAGGGAGAAGTACATGGGGATGAACCTGTCCTTCCTTCACCCCAGTAGAAATGGTGATCTTTAAACAACTAAGGCACCTGCAGGGGTTTAGGTAAGTTGGAGTCCAAGACTTTAGCCCCTGGTTGTCACTTTTGTTTAATTTATTTATTGACTAGAGGTGACTGAACCATGATCCTGAGAAACATAGGTCCACTCTTATGAGCTAAAGATATGTCAACAGATTGACCGCAAGGAGAGTTTCTGTTTCAGAGGGAATGACCTCCACAGAAGAAGGAGCTTGTCCTTAGGCCTGACATGCTGGGAGATATGGACATGGAGGAAGTAGTTTGGACAGGGCAGTATAGGGGGAAATAGAAAATGCTGAGTTTAGCAATCCCATAAACAGTTCTGTGTGTGTTGGTTTTAAATTTCAAACTACTGAGAGAGTAAAATGTAATTAATGTATCTTATCAATCACAATGAAAATCAATGTCAACTAGTATTATTATTTACTGTATAAGTAGGTGGTACAATGGATAGAGCACCAGGCCTGGAGTCAACAAGACTTATCTTCCTGAATTCAAATTTGGCCTCAGACAAAATTTGTCCCAGGTTCCTCATCTGTAAAACAATTTGAAGGAGGAAATGACAAATTTCTCCATTATCTTTACCAAGAAAACCCCAAATAGGGTTGCTAAGAATTGGACATGACTAAAAAACAACTGAATATAGATGCATTTTTATTTACCAATTTTTCCCTCAGTCATTCTCAGAGGAATTTGTTTCTTCCATTTCTTATTTTCTGGGTTAAAATCAGCCAAATTATTTAACCTCATTGTGGCTGCTGATTTGAATACTATGCCCCTACCCCCAGAATCCTTAGGGGTCAGATATGCTTGGACCCACTGACAGCCCACTCCCAGCTGCTTTTCATTCATTAGATGCCCTTTCCTTCTTCAGAATGTAAGCTCCTTGAGATTGGTTTACTTTTTAAAATGCTTAGCACAGCATCCAACATTATAGTAATTGACTGATAAATGAATGTTGACTTGATTTGTTTATCTTGTTTTTTGACTAAAAAATCTGAATCCATCTATCCACCATGATCACATTTATCTGCCATTTTTCCATTTCTCAAATCTGTCCATATCTTCACCTAACTGCTTTTTATTCCCTCTAATTTTGGGAAATGGGGTGGCTTCTTTCCTGGCCAAACCTAACTGATTCAACAATGCCCTTTATTTCTCCCTTTCTTTATTCTCTGCATAGCTTGACTCCACTGACGCCACTGATTTCTTTCCTCTTCACTTCACCTCATCCTGTCTGGTCAATTATTCTTCCCTATCTATAAACATGTTAATACCTCCCTTATCTTAAAAGGAAAAATAACAAAGACTCCCTTGGCCCAATGATTCTGTTGCACCAGACTCCTGTTTTTCTCTCCCTATCAAAATTCTAGTGAATATATTTTATATTCATTACTTATATTTCCTCACTACTCTTACTTAACCCTGTTTCACCCCTATTGTGACTTTTGACCCCTCTATACAAGTACTTTTTCAAACATCACCAGTGACTTCAAAATTGCTCTTTTAGGTCCTTATACTCAGTAGCATTTGAGAGTGTGGACAGTATTCTAATTTTATTATTAACTTCAAAGCATCAACATGATCATTCCACTAAGTAAAGAACAAAAAATGGATTGTACATGAAATCATGAATCTCTATTACATATAGCTTGTTTTCTTTAATACACATAATAAATTTAACATGTCCCTACTTGTCTCTGTGTGACCCCTTTTTGATTAATTTCTGTCTTCTGTGAAGTTTTAAAATATTTAATTGGTGTTCTTCAGTTTTTAAGGGGAAGAAATATCACTATTATTATTTTCTGGTTTCCCATATATTAGTCCAGGAAATATATCTCATTTTCCACCTCTAGTCCATCATCTCTCTACCAAGAGAGAGATGGGAAATGTGATTCATTATCATTCTTCTGGAGTTGATCATTTCATGGAATTGCAATCTTTACTATCCAACCCCTCCTTTACTTTCTCTTGACTTTTATTTTTCATTTCTGAGATTTCTTTCTCTGTCTCCTTCAGGATTTCTTTTTCCCTCTCTCCAATGCTAAGTGTGAGCATTGATACCTCCCATTAAGAATAGCCCAGATCTGGTTCATGGTACTCAATTATCTGTCAAAAGATTTACCTCAGCTCTCTGAAACAACTGAGCACCCAGATACCAGGTCATTTGCTTCCAGAACCAGAAATATAGACACTGAACATTCACATTCAGGTTATCTTCTGGATGTGCATCATTCCTTATCATTTTGGGATAAGATAAAGCAACTGGTACAAGGAATAAGTTCAACTAAGGGATTTAATTGATCCTTACTGACTCTGATACATGATGTTCCAAGGAGCTTTAAACAAATAGTAATAGATTCATTGAAGCAGTGTAGCATAATGGATAGACTGCTAGACTTAAGAGTCAAGCAGTCCTGGGTTCAAATCCTTCCTCTGATTTACTTGAGTTGACCAAGTTGTCTAATATTTCAGTTTCAGTTTTCTAATCTGTAAAATGAAGTAATGATACTGATAGAAACTGTCCTCTAGACTACAGCTATTGGGAAATCCAAATAGAATGTTATATCGATTTATTAACATTGAAGTTCTATATAAATGTAATTTTATTATCCTGGGGTTGAGGCTACCATAACTCTCAAATGGAAAATTATTAGGAATTATTAGAAAATTGAACAACTCCTTCCCTTTAGTGAATCCCACCTTCTTCCTACAGGCACCTGTTTAGTCCTTCAGACAATGCTAGAGTTGAGTCACCTGCACAGTCCATATAACTCATAGTATGAAAGATATTGAGGTGAATATCTGAGTTTGCTCTGTCTATTGATTCCCTCTGGGACAAAGTTGAATAAATCTAATCCCTCTTTTATGGAATAGTCTTTCAAAGGCCTGGGAAATGATTATGCTTCCCCAGCTCTTGTCTTCCTTAGGCTAAATTGTTTAGCCATGATAAAGGAAGACATGTCATCATCTTCTAATTATTATAATAACTCACAGTCATGAATGCCCCAGGCTTTGGGTCATTCTGATCCTCTCTCTTCCCTCCACTCTTTTTCCAAAGAAACTAGAAATATGCTCAGAAAACACTTGATTCATAGGAAGAATATGATAGAAAATCTAATGGTTACCTTCTTATCATTGTTTATTCATGTATATATATATATATATACACATATATATATATACACACACACACACACACACACACACACACACACATATATATATGGTGTCACTAGAAGTTGGGTTATGATCTCACAATTTTTCAGGTCATTCTTGTGCATCTAGGCCTATAACCTTTTACTGTGAAATTTCTTACTCATTTTTCCCAAGCTTTCATGCCTAAATTTTTCTCAAAAACTGCTTTCTGCCGAAATGCTACCCTTCTTTCTAAACCTTCTTTTGATACCTCAGAAGTAGTCTCTCCTCCTCCCAAGAACAAACACCATCCCTGAGGCTACTTCCTAATTACCTTAAATAGGCTAAAAAAATTCACAGAGAGCTGGCTACAACTACAGTTTAGATGTACTGGGGTTTCTCCTAATTTGAGAAGCCCTGGAGCCATTTTAAAAATCTAAAAAGTGATTAGTTTAAAAGGAAGACTTAGGAGGAATGTGATAGCTATTTTTAAAATTTGAAGAAATTTTGTATAGAGAAAGAAGTTAATGTATTCTCCTTGTCCCCAGAGAGACCAAAACTGGGAGAAATGGGTGGTAGATGTTGAGACAGATTTAGACTTAATGTGAGGGAGAAAGCTTTCTAGTTACTAGAACTATTAAAAAAATGGAATGATTGACTCATGAGGTAATATGTTCCTTCCTACTGGTCATCTTCAAGTAGGCAATCTGGGATTAGGAATTATACAGAGGAATTTCTTGATTACTTATAGCTAGGATTAAAAGACCTCTTCATCCTTTCTCATGTTGAGATGTGTGAATAGACTGCTATAGAAATGCTGTAATATCTCTTCTATTTCACATGTATATGTAATCTTCCTATTTTCATCTATAAATTCTCTTGAGATGATATGGGTTAGCTAATGATAAAGTCAAATTTTCTACAGACACACTGATCAATACATTAATTTTCACTATTTTATGAGATAATACTGCTCATTATCTTCTAGCAATTCTTCTCATATAGCTATAATATTTTTCAGATGAATTTGACTGCTGTACCTCTTTTTAAAGAGACTATCCATGTTAAGCTGTAATGAAGTTTAAAGTAGTCTGCAAGATTTTTTTATCTTTCATTTCATAATCCTAAACCATATTTTCTAACATTTTCATTGTCCTTCTTGTGCCCACCCTCTCATGTAAGTCACCAAATAATAAGACTTTGCTTACTTAGTTTTAAAGATCCTGTCAAATTCTATATAGTTTACCAAATAGGTGGTGCTGATGGTCCCATGCTTCACTTGGTAGCAAGAGTAAGTGCTTTGTTCTCCATGGCTGCCAGAAAGTCTGTGACTTTTCAGATCTGTTCTGTTCTATGGGAGGGTGATACACATTTTCAAGGGATTTTTTGTGTGAAATTTTTTCTACCCAATTGGGATGTTGATACAAGCCCTCAGTTGCCTCCTTCTGTACAACCTCTATTTCCAAGAGTTCTATTCACATGTCCTTAACATAATGAAGCTGGTTCAATAAGGGAAAAATGCATACATTGGAATGTTGCATATTATATTTTTTCTCAGCATAAAACTGATAAATAAGCAGAACTTAATGACAGATGTCATGTATAATAATATTTTGCTGAATCCCCAAATTCCCCAAAACATATGATTGTTTTGGACTTAGGAGTTCTAGAACATATACAGTTTGAGTCTCACCTACATTAGGCAAAGGTGTGTCAACAACACAGTTCCCACAAGATATTTAACTCATATTTCTTTTGTGACTAGAAGATGGATAAGTTTTAGCTGAAGGTTTAGCTCACTTATGACATATATAGAACATGGGATCCAGTTATCCTGGAATTTAGGAGGGTTTATTGCTTAGCCATCTCAGCTGTCTGGCCATTGGCAGATAAAGTTGGTCTTGTCTGGTCACAATTAGCCCATTACATAGCACTATGAGGAGACAGCAGTTTGTTGTAGCAAAAAGCCACAGTGCTCTATGTTTCTAAATCACACTATCTGTTCTACATAGTTCCTGTGTCCTTTTTACTCTGACCTTTTCTATCTCTGCCTTGCTGCTGTAACATCTCTCACTCTCTTTTTTTCCCTTTCTTCCTGTTCCCCCTGTTTCTGCTTCCCTCCCTCCACTCCTCTCCCCCTCCCATCCTATCTCTTTCTGTCTGTCTCTCTGTCTCTGTCTGTCTTTCTCTATCCCTCCCTCCCTCCTCCTCTCCCTCTCTCTCACTGCTTTCTTCCCTTCGTCTAAAGTTACTATTATTTCTCCTCACAGCAGGGAGGGTAAGTTGTGGAGTAAGTAGAAATTAAGTATTATAACAGAATTTTTCTTTCTTCTCTGCAACAGTCTTATCATATATACTGCAACCATATTCATGGTAATTCAAAAAATGTATTTATCAGAAGGAATATAAAATAGATGACCAAGTGTTCCTTGAAATTGTGTTTATTGTTTCCTTTGGGTTCATAATAAATTACCTCCCACACTTCCTTTATTTACCTTTCCAAGAAAAATTTTAAGTTTTCCTTCCATTTAATTAAAATTTTCTCCTGGCTTAAGCTATTACATTGTCTATATGTAATTTAGTTTGCCTCACAATATACTGATTTGGCTCTTAGGCAAAGATCTCATATTAGGAGGACCAATAATTAAATTAATGTTTATAAATGCTTCCAAAACTATAATTTTAGTATCCTCTATCGCTTTTCTGTCACCACAATTGCTGAGAGGCATCTTGTTTTCATTGGTGTTCACAGTCATCAGTTCATCATGTAGAATCAATATGTCTCTCCATATGTAGCTAGACTGGCCCTTGGAAAAAAAGCACAGTCTAATGCCAGAACTGTTTGGAAAAACTTTTCCAGTTTGGCAGAAATTATTAGAGTTAACATTCTGTTGGCATAGCTTTTAAAACTAAAATAACCTCCAAGTCATGATGCTACATTGGAGTAGGACTTCTGGGGAGCTCTAGGGCAAATAAAAATTAAAAATCTGTAGTCACTGTTTCCAAATAGCTTACAATCTAATAAATACAGATAGTGTAGAAAATATATAAAATAAACATATAAGGGAAGTTTGATAAGCATATAGGAGAAGGGAGATGTAGGCAAAGTGCTAAAAGAGAAAATTAAGTGGGTACAGATATGGATGGGGTACATGTCAGAGAAGCTTTCATGGAAGAAGTTACGTTTGAGCTTAGCTTTGAAGAAAGAGAAACAGAATTTTAGAACTGGAAGAAATCTCAGTGAAGGATTTCAACAAATAGACACATAGGAAACATGCAAATGGGTGGGAGAGGATAGGATGAGATGGAGGAAGAGCTTAGTAGTTTTGTTGGAATTCAGAAACAGAGTGATATGGAAGTCTAGAATTTCAGGTAATTTCCTTATTCAATGGACTAAATGCAATTAGTTGTTTTCACATACTAAGTGTTAAGAAAGAGCTGGCTAAATGCAAAGATAAATTAATCATTTACTTTTAAGGTGACATTTAAAGTATGAGAAAGCTATCTATCTAAAATTTTTAAATTTGAGGAAGTCATTAAATGTCTTTTGACAGGAAAGTAATATGATAAGACCTGAAAATTAGGATATATTTTTTAAAAAATGCAGTTGTTTGAAGGATATATTAGAGAGGGAACAATCTGAAGACCCCAAAGGGGATTTGAGGTCAGAATAGCTCAATAATTTTCTGCCCCATGATCCTTTTCCCAAAAGGGCTTTGAGTTCTTTTGAAATATTTATTTATTTATGTATCTATTTGTCTATCTATTACAATAAATTATACCACTCATCTACTTATGCAGTTCATCTACTACAGTAAATTATATGTCATAAACCTTCACAGGACTTAGCATATTACTGTGCATTGGTGGTTCAGCAGTAAATGAAGGACTTTCTTTTCAGTATATCCATCCCTTGAGAAATTGCTATTAGATAAATACAATGGGTCTGCTGAGATTTTGCAAATAGTATGTTGAGTGTTTTACAAATATTATCTCATTTAATCCTTACTACATACCTGGGTGGTATGTACTTTTATTATCTTTATTTTATAGTTGATGAAACTGAGAAGGGTAGAGGTTAAGTGACTTGCCCAGGGTCACATATAGTCAGTGTATGAGGTTAGAATTCATTCCTTCCTGACTCCAGGCCCAGCCTGTATCCACTGTGTTATCTAACTGCCCACATCAGTTGGAATACTGACTTTCCCATATTTTTCAAGAACAGAACATAAAAACATCTCAATGTTTTCATTTTGAACATCTTTGTGGAAAATCCAAATTCCAGTAATAAGTCTTTAATTTTTTTTTCAGGGAAAAAGGATTTGCCAATTCAAGATCCCTCCCTTTGCCCTGTGAGATAAGGGAATTGAAGTAAATTGGGGGTAGGGGAGGTAAAGGGAAACTTAGAATCAGTCCTAACTGTGGCTTCCTCCTGAGGGCCATGGTCAGGATGAGTCCTTCTGTTGAAGCCTAGAATCCTCTTCTGGTAGTTCCTCAGCCACTCAGCCTCCTGCTCTGGGGTCAGATCCCTCTGAGACTGGGCCAGCATCTCATAACCAACCATGAATTTTCAGATGGTGCCTTGATCAAAGCAGTGGTGGATTGTAGTGAGCATGGAGCTGCCAGTGGTCATAATCAGCTTCAGCCTTGGCCCCAGTAGGGGTACCATGCCAGGCCATGGAATATGGGAAAGATATCTTAAAGAAGTTGTCATATTTGATCAGGAGTTTCTTCATGATGCAGGTCAGATTATCCTGTTCTTCAGAGCTCAGCTTTGGGAGCCTCTTCACATGTCTTTGTGTCAACAACATTGTCTGGAAAGTCCAGACAGCCCAGAAGGGTACCAGCACCACTTTCTAGAACCACTTGCTCCTTTCTTTCAGCTTCCTGATGCCCATACTCCAAAAGCATGGGGCATCTATGCTGCTTTTGATAGGTCCACTGGTTTCCATTCTCCTGCTGGGCCATGTCTGGCAAGAAGTTGCTAGCCCACACCTGACAGTGGGGATGTGGGTTGGAATAACCCATCATGCTCCTTTGTTATCAAAAATCTAGACCCAAGGGTACTGAGAAACCAGCTCCTCCATGACTGAGGCCCATGCATCAATGACAGCTTGGATCTTAAGTATAGATATGAGCGGCAGTGTGATGTCAGGCCAGGGATGGAAACACATGACCTTACAAATAACTTGGGCAGCTTCAGTTCGAAACAGTGGGTGATCATTGGGTCCAGGACTGGGGGCATCAGGCTGCAGAGCAGGAAAGTCATTGTTGAACAGGAAGGTGCCCTTGTAGTGAGGATTCACCTCATCATTGGACTGTACTGCCCCAGAACAGAGGGGATTTTGGGGGTCATGCCAAGGTATGTCATCAATTGGAATGGGGTCCACCTGTCCATTCCAGGGATGCTTCATTTTGTGAGTAGACACCAGCACCCACTCATCCTGCAGTGGGTTGTAATGGATATGCTGATGTTCGCTTGCTTGGAAGGTGGCTGCCTCCAGCCGTAGCCCTTGCTCCTCAAAGTCTGCACCTGGTCCTGCTTTTGCTGCCATGCCACAACAGAGTAGTCTACAATGCCACCGCCCACCCAGATTATATCTTTAATTCTTGAACTTTCTTTTTTAATTACAGTTGCCCTAATCCATCACTAAAAAATTAAAAGTGATCTTTCTAAGAAGGAAAGCAATCTAAGTTCAGAAATTTATTATTATTATTTATTCTCAGAAATTTATTCTTTGTTCTCTCCTAATCCACTCACACACACCTCTGTTTAAAGTTGAATTTGAAGTCTTGGAATATATTCCTATTCTTTATCAAATTCTAAATATTAAAACTGGCCAACTGTCATATATGAAAATGATTGATGTCACTAGGGACTGCCATTAACAGTGTCATTTGACATATGTTACTTCTTTAAAACTTCCAAAATCCTTGAGAACAGGAAAATAGGGCTTAACTAGCTGCTCAAGCCCGGCAATATACTCCATGTTTAACCCCTTTAGCAAAGACTTGATTTATATTGGACATCAGAACTTGATGAATCCCACATGTTCCTTAGTTTAAACAATTTAATCTGCCTATCTGTAGAGTGCTTTTAAAATTTTTGAATGCTGATTGATCTTCAAATTAGTCCACATCAAGAAGGCGTTTCAATCTTTGATAAACTATGTTGACTGCTGTATATGGTTATACTGAGCTCCCATCTATAGATGCCAAGATGCAGTTTCTTGGTGTAATAAATGACATCAGTGTGGCCATAAAATGCACACTTTAGATGACTAGTTAACATTTCACAGATAACTTTTATGACAAGGCAATCGAAATTCATCTACTGTGACATATTAAAGGCATTGATTCTGATCCATTCAAAGAAGGAATTGAAGTCTGGCAACATAAACACTAGCCTCAAGACACAGAACATCTAACAGATTTGGAAAGGACAATACAAATTATATCTGTCAAAATTCCTTATTTTACAGAGAAGGAAACTGAGGTCTAGGTATATTATGTGACTCACCCAAAAGTGGTGGTTTTGAAACTAGGAACTGAGTCAAAACATCCTTATTCTAGTGATTGTCTTCCTCTCCACTATTTCCTAATAGAGACCCTATTTTCCTAAATTTTGAAAAATCTACAAATGACTATCATGTGAAAATTTTGAACAATGTGCTGAATTTTGTAGTTTCAATAGATATAATGAATAGCTCACTGAATTCTGAAGTCATAACACTTTTTGTGCTCAGTGTAGAACTAATATTCAGTTTATGACCTCCTCTCCCAATAGACCTTGCAAGAACCATAAAGCAAATAGCCAATTAAATTTATTAATTTAAAAATTATTAATGAACCTCCCAGTATCAGAATCATTCTCAGTCCCCTCCTCATTCACACCCACTCACCTTACATAAAAGGGGTACAATTTACAACAGATTTACATAGGGAGAAGGAAAGGGAATAAATCCTAGAAAACCCAAGTGCTGAGGTAAAGGATTTGAGGAGGCTGTTTGCCTTTCACTGAAGCCAAAACCCTCCTCTTACTTGTATCCTTATAGTTGTGTACTTTTACTCTGCTTCTGGACTTTGATTGGTGGGGTCCTCTGGTGCCTTTTAGGTCTGACCCACCCCTGCTCCTAATAAAATTGGCAAGTTTCACTACTCAGCTGTAACAACCATTGCTAGAGCTATTATCTACTGAAATTCTATTTTTCTGCTGATCCACTGAACAACTCTGTGGCTCTCCTGGCTTTTTAAGGTTTCAGGAACCATCTACCTGCTCCTTTAGTCTTAGACCTTCCCTTGACTACATGACTTAGGCTAGCTGCCATATTTTTTTAAAATATAAATTTATTTATTTTTTTCAACTACATGCAAAGATAGCTTTCAATATGCTTTTTTATAAGATCTTGAGTTCCACATTTTTCTCCCTCTCTTCCCCTTGACAGTGAGTAATCTAATATAGCAATCTAACATCATATAAATGATATTAAGCATATTTCTATATTAGTTATGCTGTGAAAGAAGTATCACAAAAAGAAAAAAACCAAGAGAGTGAAAAAAACATAAACCATAAAACAAATTTTCAGAATGGAAAACAGTATGTGTGATCTGTATTCAGACTCTTTCTCTGGATGTGGATGGTATTTTCTATCATAAGTCTTTTAGAATTGTTTCTGATTGCTATACTGCTAAGATAAGCTAAGCCCAATAAAAATTGATCATCACCCAATGTTGCTGTTACTGTGTACAATGTTTTCTTGGTTGGGCTCACTCCACTCAGTATCAGTTCATGTAAGTCTTTTCATAGTCACCATATATTTAGCTCTAGAGTTAAACCACCCAGCAGCCTCAGCTTTGACAGGTACATAAAAGTTCTGTCTCAGACAACTGTGTGACTTGCTCAGTATCTGACACACAGGATGTATTTAGGAAATGCTTCTAGATTGACTCACCCCTCCTTATGGAAGGTCACCATTCCTAGATCTTATTCCTAACTAACAAGTGAATGGCATAGTTCTCTGCTTGTCCTTTGCAACTTCTATTCTCTTCCTCCACCCCACCCAGAAACCTGTTTTCAGGAAGCAATGATAACTCCTTAGAGGAAAAGGTGTAATGCCTAGAAAGGTATGTGACCCGTTCTACTCCATTATTTCCAAAAAGATCTTATAGAAACCTATGTCTTTGAGGACCTGGAAGAAGCCTCAAAAATACAGCTTATCCAGTACCCTACCTTCAGGAAAAAACAAAACTAAACCATTAAGACAGGGACTAGTTTGTTCTATTCTGAATGCCTTTTATATACTTGCCATGATTTTCCATAGCAAATGAAAGCTTATGGCAAAATTAGGTTGTCCAGAGTCAACTTTATAAGTCAGCTTCATGATGGCAAGCTTGCACAGGTTCTGGATAATGGACAATGCTCTCATGCTTTCCTAGATATTAATGGAATGAAACAGGTGGGTATATTTGCTCCCATACTTTTTAGCATGATGTTTTTGTTGTCAGACACCTTCAACAAGGATGAAAATAGCATCAGGGTCAGCCACCACGCTGATAGTAAATTATTTAACTTAAAAAGGCTACAAGCCAAGACTAATGCAAAGAGAGAGTTGATACATGACCTTTTGTTCACAGATGATCGTACACTCAGTGAAGCCTCTGAGGCTGAGTATGGATCAAAAATTCTCTGCTGCTTTTGCTAATTTTGCACTAACAATTAACACCAAGAAAACAGGTTCTCCACCAGCCAGTGCCACACCATCCATATGAGAGGAAAAATGAATACTGTGGATGAGTCACTTACCTTGACAATATGCATTCTAGGGCTGTACACATAGATGGTGAGGTTGATACTTGCATTGCCAGAGCTAACTCTATATTTGGGAGGCTCAAAGGAAAATGGGAAAGAAGTGGAATGAAGCTGACTACAAAACTAATGAACTATAGAGCCTTTTTGCTGACATTGTTATATTACTTTAAAACCTGGACAGTCTACCAGCACCATGCCAGTAAACTGAATCACTTCCATTTAAAGTATCTTAGGAAGATTCTGAAGATTGCCTGGCAAGATAAAATACCAGACACCAGTCCTTTCTCAAGCTGAGCTGCCAAGCATTTAAACTCTACTGCAGACAGCATAATTCTGGTGGGCTGGCCACACTGTTCTAATGCTAAAGTTATGTTTGCTTAAAAGACTATTTTACAAAGAACTCACACAAAGCAAGTGCTCACATGGAGGCCAGAAGAAACAATACAGGGCAACTCTCAAAGTCTGTCTGAAATAACTTTAGCATCAGTTGTGAGGCTTGGCAGAAAAACTGGCACAGAACTGCCCAACATAGCATACCTCCATCAAAGAAGGTGCTGTGCTCTAGGAACAAGGGAAAATTACAGTAGTTCAAAAAAGTATATGATGCACAAATGTCCACTCTAAATGTTCATAAGAACTATTTATACCCAACCTTAAATGGTATTAGTCTGATCAAGCACAGTCAGATACACTATACCCAACACAGTGATTTCATTTTGGTCCTCCCTAAGCACAAAAGCCAACCACCAACCAACTAACCCATAGGAGAGATGTTCGAGTATTTTAATCACTTCTTCCATTGTTTAATTACTCCTTTCTTCAGGGAACCACCTCATAAGTCTTATTTACCATGTATGGCATAAAATTAGAATAATAAAGTATATGCTCCTTTCAAATACCTGGTAACCACTTTGTATTTTAATGGCCAAATATTAAAGTACTTAACATTCTAGTGTTTGGAATAAATTTGTTTTTAATAGAAAATCATCATAGAAATCATAGCAAATCTTTGCTTTATGTCTCTCTGGCTGCAGAGAAGAGAAAGTAAGTCTGGTGACTTTGCATAATTTCCCCTTCCTTAAATCCAATTTGGTTGCATGGCAAGGAGTCACATCTCTGATGTCAAAAATCAAGGACAAACAACAACAATAACAACAGCTAGCTAACTAGCATATATTCTCCTGATGTTGAGCTGACAAGTATCTTTTTTCCTTTCCATCAAGGAAAGAAGTTCTTCAGTCATCAGCAGTGAGGACATGTGCCTGAAGCTCATCTTCTCTTCTTTGATAGTCCTATTAAGGGTGAGAGAAATGATTTCAAATGCCATGACTAATTTAGCAGGTCACATTAACTTGTTGCCAGAACTGGGATCAGAAAAGGGAAAGAGTTGGGAAGGCATAAGCATCTGGGAACTATATTTGAGCCAAAGATTCAATAAATGACATTTAATATTCCAACTAAGTGGCATCCCTATTAGAGTATAGTTAACCCACTGTCAGCAACCACTGGGAAAGAAGGTCCATACTAAACTTACTTAACAGAGCTCATTTTCCAAGGTAGCAAAAAAAATGGAGTTTGAATTTAGAGGAATGCTATATTTATGGAGTGATCAGGTTTTCTTTTCTGTTGATGTATTTATAATATTTTATCATTTCAATTAAGGGACTAAAGGGGAACATTAACAAAATAACCAAACTTAAAGTATAATGCATGTGGTGTAGAAACACAATACACAAATGGTATCACAAAATGTCAGAGCTGGAAGAAACCTAACCATCATTTAGTATAATTCCCTCATTTTTAAAATGAGGTATAGGGAATTCAGAGAAGGGAAGGATTTATTCAAGGTCACAGAGGTAGAAAGCAATAGAGTCAAGATTCAAGCTCATATGTGTTTTCATTATATCAAACAACACTATAAAATATATGCATATATAATTCTTGCCAGAGATGCTATAGAGATTTACCATTTCTTTATCCAGTTCATTTTACAGATGAGAAAAATGAAACAAGAAGGACTGAGGGCTTTGCTCAGAGTCACATAGCTAGTAAGTGTCTGAGGAAGGATTGGAACTCATGAAGATACATGTCTTCCTGACTCCAGGCCCAGTTCTCTATCCACTGTGTCATCTAGCTGATATATGCTCACTCAGAGATGTATGCACACTGACAAAAATTAATGTTGGAACAATTTCTCAATAACATTTCTCAAATAGACTGCATTTTATAGGATGCATTATAATGATGTATTTGCTTGTCCTTAACCCTCCTTTGTCTTGATGTATTCTAGCTTAGCCCAAGTTCCCATAGTTCATCAATAGATTTTGTAAGCAAATGGCCTTAGAATCTTCAAGGAAGTTTCTAAACCAATAATTATTGATACCTAGCTGTCATTTGGAAAAAATGAAGGAAGTAATACCATATTCTCCTCCTTAATACCTTATTACTTTGAACCAAAAGAATAGTTTTTAGAGATGATATCTTTAAACATCTCTAGAGGCAACAATGAAACATACCACTGGAGTAGGAGACAGTCTTCTACTTTACAGCAAAGCATTCTCAATCAAACTAGACTAAATTTTGAAGGTTTGGTAACTTCAAAATAGAAGTAAGGACCTTGAGACTTGGCATAATATTTGGCATTCAAAATGTGTGATTTTTGCTTTCAGTTTTCAAGGGAAATCGAGAAGTACACTGAGGGGAAAGGTATTTTTTTTATTAAATTCACATGTAACTTGATTAGTCCAGAAGGAATTAAAAGGCTATAGAGAAACACAAATTTGACCCTGAGGCAGAATTAGGAATGATAGGCAGAAGTTACAAAAAAAAGAGACAAATTTAGTCTTAAGATCAAGGAAGGGAAAAAACCTCAAAAACTTTTTAACAATTAGCACTATCCAAAAGTGTAATGAGATGTGTGGTGATATGATAGTTTCTCCCCACTGAGGGCTTCAAGTCAAGGTAGATCATCTCTTAGGAGATGTTTTACAGTGGAAATTCGTTTTTGGAGGGTAAGTGATGAACTACAGGGCTGCTGAGCTAATTTCCCATTTGACTTTTGCTCTCAATTTCCTTTTTATGCTATTATGCCTATGAAAGCATCTCATTCTAATTTTCTTGCCCTTCAATAATCCTGTGATTTAATCATTTCCTGGCTTTCTGTCCATAATGGAAAGTAGGGTTTGGTAAGCAAAGCAATGTCCCATGTGCTGAAATTTAAAGGGACACTATTAGGAAGTCAACAGACCATTTGTTATTGTTATCAATAATGTTTCCAAGATCATTTTTAGGAAGAATACAATTAAACAACCCAAAGGAAGGATCAAAGAAAATTTGGATTACTACAAAGGGGGACTGATAATTTGGAACACAAACTGAAAGGTCATACTTCCAACTGAATAGGCCCTGAATTATTCCTGCACCATGAGCTTACCCATCCTCCTTTGAAATTCTGCCCCCTCATCATTCTTAGCCTGTCTTCCAGGCAGAGCTGCTCATTTTTGCTTCTATTTAATTTAGTTTTTTCTGAATGTGTAAATTAGAATGTCTATGATGTCATCAGTGTAGTTATTGCATCCACTAATTCAGAGTGCACACCTCTGACATTATTTTACCCAGTGTGATTTACAATCTATTTCCTTTTGTACATCCTCCATAATGAATCCACCCAAACTGGAAATCTAGTCTTTCTAATGTCCCTGAGATACTAATACAGAATATGAATGATCCATCTATTATTTCTCATTCTTCCTACTCCTTTGGTCTACTCCTCTTTCTGGTCAAATACATCTTTGATTATATTTAATGTTTCATTTTATTTAAAAGTTATCCTTAGCAATATGCCAAAGACTAAAATTCTTTCTATTGCCAACTCACCATTTTGATTCTTTTGTAATCATGTATAATATTTGATTTCTGTTCATATAGTATCAGAAGGAAAATATTAGTGTTAAATATGTGGTCTTTTCAAGAAGCTTAAGTTCATAGAACACATTGCACAATTTTCCAAATATATTTCAATTTGACGTTTTTCTCCTACTTAATTCTGGATACGATTCAATGATCATCTATAGGATATATCCAGTCTGCAGTGCATTGAATATAGTCCTTTAAGTCCTTATATATCATTACTTGTCCTAGAATAAAACAAGAGTTTTGGAACCATGGAATAACAGTTCAGTTTCCTTTTTATTTACAACTTGGTTAACTTCCATAAAGCAGACTCCAGTGCCTGCTGATCTGTTTTCATGTTCTTAATCATCAGGTTTCCCATTGGTATGGACCATTAAGAACATCTGCTATGTGAAATGAACTACAGGGTGAGAGTATTTGTGAAAGAGAGAAAGAGTAAGTGTGTGTGTGTGTGTGTGTGTGTGTGTGTGTGTGTGTGTGTGTGTGTGTGTGTGTGTGTGTGTGTGTGTGTGTGAGAGAGAGAGAGAGAGACAGAGACAGAGACACACAGAGAGAGACAGAGACAGAGACAGCGAGAGATGGGGAGGCAGAGACTGACATACACACAGAGGTATCTATTATAGCTTTAAACAAACTAGGTATTAAATATTTATTGAATTGAATTGTATATACTTGAAAGCCCATAAGAAAGAAGTAGGATCTTACATTGTATACTAGGTCATCTTTGTTTTAGATAGTTTTCCTCCTATTACTTGGGGGACAATTATGCTCCCAACTACCACTTCCCACCAAGGAATTTTAGATCTACACTGATGCAATCCAAGCACCTTACTGTCATTATAGAATTGGCAAGAAGCAAGGGAGCTTCTGTCTTGCTCTTTCCCATGGTATGTTTTTAGTCCTTTGGCTACAAATCCTTTGTTGAGAATCCCCTTCTCTGTCCAGGAGGCAAGTTCCTAAACAATCAGGAATAAAAACTAAGATCTACTGGAACCTGTAGAACTTGTGTGGGAAAAGCATTGGCAAGAACTATTCTTGAGTAGCTTATTTTTTGGGTCTCTGGGATGGGGGAGGGAGGTTGAGGGAGATATTTCCATGAGCTTCCAAGTATAAAATTAATTGAACCTCCCCTTTTGATATTGTCAAGGAAGAGTGATCTACTTGTAATAAGGGGTAAAACAGAGGGTAAATGTAACAAAGTTAGAATGAAGTTGCATGAATAATTAAAGCCTGCATAAATGAGGCACAGAACTAATCTATTCATCCATTTATGTGCTATGAAATTTCTTAGTTTGTGGTCAGTCATAGTAATCTTCCTTCTCTATATAAATACACACATTTTCCCATGTTTATTTCAATTCCTTGTGTTTGTCATTTCTTGTGGCAAAATATTTCATTACATTCTTATACTACAATTTGCTTAGACATTTGCTAATCAAGTCACCCACTTTATGCTACCAGTAATATTTTTTTAAATATTACTTTTTACATTGTTAAGTACCTTTGTCAAGGTGCTATGGTGCTATTAACCAACAAGACTGATGATTAATACAATATCATGGTTGTGGTAACTCAGATTCTGACAATAGGATTGAGTGTAAAATGGATTTAATAGAAAAAAGTTCCTAGGTTAATATGATTTCAAAAAAATCTAAATGCCAAATTAGTACATGCCTGAGCTTTTGAACATCCTGTTTAACTCAGTTCTTATCTTGACTCTAAGAAAAGTAAATGATAGTGGCCACAGCCTGGTAAATCATTTTGGAAGATTAGCTAAACCAGGTGATAGGGGCCTGTTGATGAATTAGGAGAGGATCTACCCCAAACACATGAAGATTTCCCCTGGTGAAATGGGCTAGTGAGACCATTTGTTCCAAAGACCATAATGGTGCCGGAAGCAAGAATGTGGAGTGCCTAAAGCTTGGTTTAGATACCAAAGACACTGAAGACATCCAGTGAATTTTGAGCCAAAACTAGGTTTCTTGACTTTTGTTGCCACTGAATTTTGATGACTGGATGAGAGTGAGGCAAGTACTCCATGCAATCTGCCTTATTTAAATTCACTTTGCATTTACATCACTCATACCATTTTACCATTTTTACCTACCTCAAAGTCCAGTGGGGACAGACAAGAGATAAAGTATCAGGCACAGATACTCTGGGGGTGTAATCACCATCCTGTGTACAGATAACCTAGGCCACAAGATCATCTCTAATGGTACTGAAGATGATTCCAACTCATCATTGATACATGAATGGGTATATGCTGATGGACAACATAAAATCAAGTTAGACCTGAAAGATGAGTAGCTCTTTTTGCAAGAGAACTTAGCAGGAATCAAATACTAGACCCGAGAAAAATAAGACCGGCTATTGAAGGTCAGATTTCTGAAGCTGGATATATAGTGCTGGGCAGCACTAGGAAGCTAGCATAGGTTTTGCAATCAAAATGAATCTAGTCAACTAAAGGAGTGAATGACAGGTTCTTGACAATTTGATTGCCACTTGCAAGAAAATGCCACACCACTATCATCAGTGTCTTTGCTCCCACCATGACAAACCTTGATGAAATTAAAGAAAAATTTTATGAAGATCTGGAGATCCTCATCATAAATGTTTCAACCTCCCTATATGTATAATTCTGAGTGATTTTAATGCCATAGTAGACACAGACTTCAAACTTGATAGAGTCCTTGGAAGAAATGGATATTTGGCCTTCATCTTTGAAGAAATCCATGACATCAGGGAGGTGATGCAATGAATTGTGTATGAGTGAAGAGTGCTGTGCTAAGTCACCAACCTCACTTTCTCCTTTAGAGCCATCTAGGTCCAGTGGCCAGATATAGATCAGAACAATTGGCAAGGGCCGTGGATGTGAGGCAATCCAAGGTCACATAGCTAATAAGTTCTGAGACTTATTTTGAATTTAGTCCTCCTGACTTCAGGGCCAGTGGTCCATCCACTGCACCATCTGCTTTCCATTTACTTTAGTGCAATAAAATTTCATGAAAGCACCCTTGCAGAAAACATTGACATTTAATGGACTAAGTCACTGTAAGAAGAAAAGATAGACAGGCTATGAGAATGATGAAGGCAAAGTGCTTACCTCATCATAGATTTCAAGCCAAATATTTGCTTTCAAAAAAAAGCAACATCCCCAAGGCAAGACAACAACCAGAAGACTTAATGCCAGTGGGTTAGAGCACTTCTCCAAGCCCGAACGATTTGTTGGCAACTTGGAGGAAAGGTGAACTAAAGCATGACTGACAACAATAGAGCAGAAAAGGAGTGGGCAGTTTTCCAAGATTTGATATGCAATATTGCATTTACTCATTCCAGAATACTTGCTAATATCAACATTGATTTGACAAAAAAAGGGAAAGTCAGAAGATGCTAAACAAAAAACTGAGAACTCCACAGGGGGTTTATCCATAGGATAGTTCGCTTGTCTCTAAGAAGGCAATATTCAATTCCATCAAAAAATAATGGACTGTTGTCCTTTGCTCTTGAAGAGGACCAATATGACATGATTTTGTTAGAGTCAAGATAGTATGCCTGACTGTAACTGATCAGACAGGTCAGGCACTAATAGAACATGTGAACATTTGGGATGAATCCTTTAAATTTGCACATCTTGTACTTCTTTTGAGCCAATTCAATTCTGTTTTGCTTATGAAGCACAGAAACTTTTCTGAGAAGGGTATGCCATTCTAGGCAGTCCTGTGCCAGTATCTCCCATGTCTCACAATCTTGAAAGTGTTCCTGTATTGTCTCTTCTGACAACTATGTGAGTGCTTGCCCTGTATGAGTTCTTTGTAAAATAGTCTTTGTGGCAAGCATACATTTGACATTTGAATAACATGACCAGCCCATTGGAGATGCATTCTCTATAGATACTTGAATGTTTGGCAATTTAGCTCAAGAAAGGACCTAAGTGTCTGGTATCTTCTCCTGCCAGGTGATCTTCAGAATCTTCCTAAGATAATTCAAATGGAATTGAATCAGTTTCCTGACTGTCCAGGTTTCACAGGCATACAGCAATGAGGTCATCACAACAGCCCTCTAGATCTTCAGCTTGTTAGTATAATTCCTCTTCTCTCCCACACGTTTCTTCAGAGCCTCCCACACACTGAGCTAGCTCTGACAATGAATGTGTCAACTTAATTACCAATGAGTGTATCCCCAGAAAGTATATTACTGAGGTAATGAACTTATTCATGGTATTCAAAACTTCTCCATTTGTCATATGGATGATGTGGTGTTGGCTAATTTTCTCGCTGCTACTTATTAGGTCAAAATTAGCAAAAGTAGAAGATCCATACTTTATTTCATCTTAGCTTTAAAGGCTGCATCGAGGGCACAATAATAAAAAAAAATCATGCACCAACAAGCCCTCCACTTTAGTCTTAGCTTGTAGTCTTTTCAAGTTGAAGAATTTACCATCAGTGAAGTACATGACCTTGATGTTATGTTTGTCCTCATTGAAGGCATTTGTCAACATGACTGAAAACATGAGGCTAAAAGCCATGGAAGCAAGTACATAGTCTTATTTCATTCCATTGGTGACTAGGAAAGCTGGAGAGCATCATCAATTATCCAGAACCTGAGCTAGCATGCCATCATGAAAGGTTATACAGTATGGATAAACCTCCAAGAAACTCAATTTTGACCTAATTTTACAAAAATACCCCATGACTGCCAATATCAAACGTTTTGGTTAGATCTATAAATTTTATGTACCAACCTTTGCTCTGCTCCTGGCATTTCTCCTGGAGTGGTCAAACATCAAATGTTCCTTCACTCTTTCTGAAGTCACATTGACTCTCAGGTATATGATAACCTCTCAGGTATATGATCATCTTCAAGGTGAAGGATAAGGCTTTTAAGGGGGACTCTGGCAAGAATCTTGCTAGGAATGACTAAGAGAGAAAGAAATCCCCCACCATGATTGTCACAGGACAATCCATTCTCTTTAGCTTTATAGAGAAGAACAATGGAGGCATCCTTGAACTCCTGGGGGGATAACCTTCTCATGTCATGTACCCTGGAAAATTTCAATCAGTTTTTATATAATCAATGGATCCCCCCACCCCACCTTGTAAATCTCAGCTGGAATAGAATTAGCACCAGGTACTTTGCAACATGAAAGGAACATAATGACATTCAAAACCTCTTCTTTAGTTGAAACTTCAGTTAGGGAAGGATTGACTTCAACCTGAGATAAAAGATCAATGGCTATTGATTGATGACAATCTGTAAGAATACTAAGGAATTGTTGTTCAGTACATGTTTCTAAGATCATGTCCTTATCACTAATCAATGGCACCATGCATTGAATATTTGAGACACACCATAGGTTTTTTTGGCCTTTAAATAGGTTTCAGGGCATCATGAAAATGCTTTGGATTGTTGCTATCCACATTAAATTGAATTTCATCTGCTTTCTTACTGAGCCAATGCTGCATCTTTCTAAGCTTCAATTATACTTTACTTTTGATGGAATTAAAAACTGCCTTAGAGATGAACTAATCTGCTGATGAGTTCCCATTTTTCATTTAGTACCTTCTGTATTTCCCCATCATTTTTGTCAAGCCAGTCTTGATATTTGAAAGTGTTCTGACCCAGATAAGCAAATGCAGTGCTATATACCAAATTTCTGAAAGTTGTCCACTCCTTTTCTGTTCTACTGTTGCCCATTCTTTGTTGGCTCACCTTTCCCTCCAAGTTAGCAACAAGTTGTACCTGCTCAGAGAAGCCCTAAAATCTGCTGACATTAATTCTTCTGATAACTTTGTCTTAGAGCCTCCACTTTTGTAGAATCCAAATATGTAGCTTGAAGAGGATGTTTATGATCAGTCTAGCACCCTGAACCACATATTGCCTTAGTCACTCTCAAATCATGTCTGTCTCTTCTCCTTATAATCACATAGTCTATTAAAGCCAATGTCTGCTGCAGAGGGTACATCCATGAAGTTTTATTGCATTTAGGCAAATGGAAGACAGTATTGATGAGAAGATTATGAAATGCATAAGTCTTCAGGAGTAAGTGACTATTGCCATAGCTCTTTCGATTTCCATTCTTCCCAAAGATTTCCTGTCATGTCTGGTAATCTGAGCCTACTCTAGCATTGAAGTCACCCAGAATTTTTTAAATTTGTCCTTTTTTGGCACATTGATTTTTCTTTAACTCATCAGTGTTTGTCATGGTGGGAGCATAGACACTGATGAGAGTGGCATGGCATTTTCCTGAAGGTGGCAAATCTTATCATGAACCTGTTTTTCACTCCTTTGGGTAAACATAAAAATTTGTTGACTAGTTTTGATTACAAAGCCTACACCAAATTCATGATTTCCCCCTTCATTGAGGTCACTTCAGAAAAATATCTGTCTAGCTCTTCATTTTACTCAGGGCTGTTATTTAGATGTGATACTTTCTGAATTCTCACATATGAAGAACTATTCTTTCAAATCAACTGAATTTAGTGTTTCTATAAGTGAAGGCACATTTCATGTAACAATAGTGAATAGGATAATCTCTGCAAAAATTTTTATACCTTCTTTTGTGTTTTGACCATAATGGGAATCCTGCCTAATTAGGTTAGGATTGGGTAAACAGACAATTTTAGAACAACTTTTCTAGCCCCTTCTTCACATAGAAGGTGAGCAGTACGATCCTTTAAAAACTGCTTAGACACATAGGGGGCTACCCATCCCACTGCTGCTTCCAGTGAGAAGGCAATCTTATGGCCTGGGCCACCAGGGTTTTTCCCATAGCTCCCAGTAATCCATTTACCTATCATCACAAGACTTTGAGACAGATAAAAATGGTAAAATAGTATAGGTGATATCTTTTGATTCATGCATATATGGGATTCAAGTGAAACAGAATAGCACTAAGTTGTTGGTCCCACTCTCTTTTCCAGTCATCATAGTCCAGTGACAAGACAGAATTCAGATGATTATTTCTGGCTTGATATACAGTGGATGACCTTTGTGTCTTTAAAGTCTTACCAAACTCTAAATACTCCACAGAGCCTTCAAGTCTACTTGAATAAATTGTTTTCATCTGCCCATTCCACTAAGAGGTCTTCACATGTTCTAACTCACTCACAGATTTGACAAAATTTCTGTTATCTTCAACCTGGTTTTGTTGGGAGCCAGGGTCTCTAAGCTGTTTGACACAGTCGTGGCAAGAAGACTCAGGGCAGTTACACTGCCTGATGGAACAACATTTCCTTCTTCAATATATATAGGGATTCCAGGTATACCCATATTTATAGGTCTATTATTGATTGCAAAACTTACTCATCCTAATAGTGGAATGACTATAAAGGAAGGATTTCAGAGAAATTCCTTGAATAAAACAGATTGTGAACTCTGTCCAAATTTAACAGGACTGCCTCTCCCTGAGACATACAAAAGGCTTCAACATTATGAAATCTTTGGAAGACACAGCACTGGGAGTTCCAGGGAGATGTCAGAATATACACAGGGAAACCAGATACAAGATGGGTCAGATAGAATTCCAGGGAAATTAACAGTTTTGCCCCCCCTTATACACAGGAATATATGATAAAGATGGTGAGAGAATAGTTAGTATAGGTAACCAATATGTGAACTCTAACAGCCTTAGTTTATTGGCAAAGAATAAAAAGTCATAGAAACCGTAATGTCTACCAACAAGGGCTGAAAGGAAAATTAGTTATTGAAGGAGTCAACGGACAGGTGGACAAACATAACTACCCTCGCTATAGGTTGTCAAGGGAGCATATCAAAAACATTACATATGCGGTACAAAAACATAGAAGCATTCCATTAAACAAATTATATCAAAGATTATTCTAAGGAAAGTTCTGTTTAATCAATAACTTTACTATGCAGCAGCAAACTAGGCAACAGGCAGGTTGAGGTCATCACGGTCTGAGCAGGGACAAGAAAATTAATTACATGATTGATAATCACACTTGTAACCACTACATGATCAAACTTGTAACCATATGAACTATATGATTAATGATGAAAATTGTATACTTTTATAACCAAGGAAATGATTTTAGTTTGATTGTTTCATATGATTCTAAGACTATAAAAATAAATCTAAGCAGCTGACAGTCAGTTAACCTGCTCCTGCCTTTACCCACTTGTTGACTCAACTCATTTCGCTGACTCTATCCCTCCTGTCAGGTTCCAAGGATGCCACAGAGGCTGGACCCCCGCAGACTGGCACCACGAACAGGGACTTGACAGGTAATATACCCCCCCTTTTTTATTTTCTTAGTGGGATAGATAGGTTTCTGCTTGGGGAATCTGCAGGCCCCCTGATGAGAGTTATATCAGGCAAGAAAGGGCAGTAATCTTAAGAACATCATGGGTAATAATAAAAGTAGGCAGAGAGATCTTTTTATTGAAATTCTGGCTCATTTATTACATAAAAGAGGAATCAAGGTTTCTAAGGTCCGAGTCACTTGATTCATCTCATTTGTGCATAATTGCTGTCCTTGGTTTCCTGAAAGTGGGTCTATAGATCTTGATATTTGGCAAAAAGTAGGAGAAGACATCAGAAAATATTATATAGAACAAGGACCAGAGAAAGTTCCTACAGATGTGTTCAGTTTATGGAGCCTGGTCAAGGACACTCTCGATCCTGACCATGAAATTACAAAAATAAATACTAAGTTATCATCTGCAGTTTATGCTGCAACTGAGGAAACTCCTTTATTAATAAAATCTAGAAATAACTTAAGGGCATCTCTTAGAGATGAGCCTGAGGAAGATCCTCCTTCTGATGAATTAACTCCTGAGGAAGAGGAGGATCTGGAAGATGAAGCAGCTATATATAATAATGATTGGGGTGCATTTACTGTAGAAAAGAAAAAAGAAGGAAATGTTGTTCCATTAGGCAGTGTAACTGCCCTGAGTCTTATTACCGCAACTGTGTCAAACAGCTTAGAGACCCTGGCTCCCAACATGGTTTAACCTGTCTGCCAAAATGGTTTCCTTGGGTGGGTATGCACAACTTCTTGGAATCATAGGTGAGAGGCAAATCAGACAGACACCAAAGGTGGAAAGTAGCCCTGAAATAGGCTCAGCAAACCTCAAACCAGAAGTACTAGTCTTCCCTGAATACTTTCTACAATTGTCATCAAAAGTAAAGTGCAAAAAAAGTTTAGAGAGATGCAGAATTTTTGGCTCAGTTAAAAGGCATATGGAATTCATTTTTATGCTGATAGTATCATTCCAAAGTACTTTTATGGTGCTCTGAAGGCTATTTGTGGATCAAAGATCTCTGGTTCATCTGAACTACATAGTGTTAAAGGAATCACATTGATGAGTGATAAGGACATGATCCTAGAGAGATGGGCTGAACATGTAGATTATCATCAATCAATGCTGAAGTCATTGACCATATACTAAAGGTGGAAGTCAATCCCTTTCTAATTGAACTTCCAACTGAAGAAGATGCTTTGAATGCCATTAGCTTCCTTTCATGTGACAAAGTGCCAGTTACTGATTCTATTCCAGATGAGATATACAAGGCAAAGGGTCCACTACTCAAACAACATTTTCTAAGCTATGTGGCAAAAGGAGGTTATCTCCCAGGAGTTTAAGAATGCCTCCAATATTCATATCTATAAAGGAAAGGTAAGTAAGTTTTCCTCTGACAATCATGGGAAGTGAGGGAGGTAAGCAAAGGTGGGGGTCTCTCTCTTAGTCATTACAAGCAAGATTCTTACTAGAATTCTCCTGATTCTTCCCGTGGATGATAGTCATCTATACAAGATGCAAAGTGGTGTCAGGAGGTTAAAAAAATGGTAAAAGGAGAGGCTGAAGAACAATGGTTTTTGCTGCCACAAATCTTCAATTTGTAAAAAATACAACATCTATGGAGCACAACAAAGTGAAGAGCAATAAAATGAGGTGTGCCTGTAAAAGGAAATTTTAATTTAATTTAATTTTAATTTAATTTAAATTTATAAAAATGTCATACTGTAATTAATAAATGGTCAAAGACTATATCATGCAATTCTCAAGAGAAGAAATCCAAGCTATCTATATATGAAAAATGCTCCAAATCACTAATAATTAGAAAAATGCAAGTTAAAGCAATTCTGAGGTTCCACATCACACCCATCAAATTGATAAAGTTGATTAAAAAATAAGTGAAGTTATAAATGTCGCAGGGACTGTGAGAAAATTGCAAATATTGGTCTACTGCTGCTAGAGTTATAGTCCAGTCATCCATAATTCAATATGAAAGTAGGTGCCAGAAATTATTCAACAGTGTAAAATTTGAATCAGTGATTGTACTACTAGACTTATCCTTAATGGAGATAAAAGAATGAAAGATTCTATATCTACAAAATTATTTATAGCAGCATTTTTTTTGTAGTAGCAAAGAACTAGAAACTGAGGGGGAGCCCATTAAATGGGGAAAGATTGAACAGATTACGGTAATATGAATGTAATAAATACTATTGTACTTTAGAAATTGAAAGGATGATTTCAAAGAAAACTTGGGAGACTCTTATGAAATATAAAGAAAAGTAAGAAGAGCCAGAACAATTTATGATATGATATTAATACTGTAAAGATGAATATTTTTGAAAGACTTAAGAATTTTGATCAATTCAATGATAACATGATTCCAGAGGACTAATGATGAAGAATGCTATACATCTCTTTAAAAAGAGTGGTAGATTAACATACACGACTAAGACACATTTTTGGACTTGGTCGTTATGGAAATTTGTTCTCACTTGGCAGGGGTAAGTTACAAACACTTCTAAATAACCAATTGTTAAATTTTCAATGTGAGCATTCACACCTTGAAAAATTATCAAATGCTATACAAAATAGGGCTTGATTTTTTTTTGTTTATGGTCTATGCTTAAGAAAATAATGGGAAAAATTAACAATGAAAATTAAATTTAAAAGTGTATCATTTTTCTTCTTGGAGAGCTGGTTGTTTAACACCTCCCAGCATTCCCCTATTATAGAGAGGCTCCTTATTAAAAAGCTCGTCACTGGATAATTATTTCTTAGATCATAGTAATTCACAAGGACTACTTAGAAAAGAGTGAAAACTTTGCACTGTTCTTCCTCACTTCAATCCAATTCACATGCAAGTAAGACAGCACCTGTGATATAATTGTCCCTTTCAAAAACTAAGGATGAACAACGACAACAACAACAATATCATTGTACTTAAACATTGATGAATTCCTGGAGCTTTATGGATATAGGCCAGTTATATGCCAAATAGACTATCTTGAGACAAACAATATACTCTAAACCATTCTATGTTAAGGCAGTGACAGGGAAGAATTCATTATAGCTTTTTTCTTCGAATAATATTGCTTTTCCCTCCAAGAAGAGAAGAAAGGGAAAGTATCCCTATTTCTACACCCACATTCCTGATGTTTAGGTCTTCCCCAAAACCTGAAACTATTTGAAAATTAAATTTCATCCACAATATTGAGAAGGTTTATTCAGGAAAGGTAAAAGGAGAACTGGTATTGAATGAGCAAATATATTAAGACTAAATTTGTAATTGTAATTACATGTAAAGATCTGTTTAGATACAATACAATACAATCTGTTTAGAAACAAATCCAACACATTTAGTTGAGCTTGGAATTTTCATGGTAGACTACAAAGGAAAAGCATACAATACCAAGGAGATAGAAGCATTATGGAGAGCCATGGAAAGGAACACAAAAGTTGGAATCCCCTGGAAAAATTAGAATGGAGGCCAGAACCATTTAGAATGTTCTGACAGTGTTGCTAGAAATAGAAACAATTAAATTTGGGAATTCTGCCTATTAACTATTAAATCTATTGTATTCTGTTCAAGGTACTATGCCAAACCTGTTCCCTAGTCTATTCCCTGCAGTGTTCAATCTTGTATTGGTTTGATCAGTCTCCAATAGAGATTTTCTGCAGCAATCAACCAATTATGAAGTCAAAAGCAAAACTGTTGTCTTCAATAAGTAGTACCACCTGGAAAGTTAACTGTGATGAATCCTACCCTCCCTGACTTCTAATCCATTTCTACTTAGTCATATTACAGCTAAGATTTTTGGAAATCTAAGGAACATAAAAGTCCTTATTTTCCTATTAGCTGGTCTAGCCAAAAAATCTTCCATGATAAGAGAAGCAACAATAATAGTAGAGATTTCTTCTGAATATGGCAAAGAATAAGTCCATAGGATTAAAGGTAGCTTGTGAAAAGAAAAATCATAAAATTCTATGCTTCTCCAATTGTACATGTACATCTATGTCAGATCATTTGCTGTAATGGGGAGGAGTAGGGAAGGGAAGATGGTAGAAAAATGTGGAACTCAAAAGTTTATAAAAAGATCAATGTTAAAAACAATCTTTACATGTAATTAGATAAAATAGCATTAAAAAATTCTGTGCTTCTCAATAATAAATTTCCATAAATGTCTTTCCTGCTCATCTGGCCAGGAAGGTTTTTGGTATACCAGTAGGAGACTGATGCTCTTCATTGTTAGTGGACTGATTAAAATGGTCTAGGGCAGGATTGTTGTTCAGTTGTATCCAACTCTTGGTGATTCTATGAACTACAGTATATCAGTACTGTACTTGGAGTTTTCTTTTATTATTATTAATTATTATTATTATTATTATTTTCATCCATTTTCACATGTATATTTTTAAGTTACAAAATTTCCTTCCACCCTCCCTTCCCACTCCCCTCCCTTCAGTGGCAAACAGTCAGATTAGCATTGTACATACATATTTTTGATAAACATGTTTACAGATTAGTCGTTTTCAGTATGAGGAATTAGGATTAAGGGAAAGAGATAATTTTTATGAAGTGTTCATCAGATTCTGAAGGGTGGTTGATTTTTTTGTTTTGTTTTGTTTTTCTTTTTCTGGATGGAGAATAACATTGTCTATAGCCAGTCTAATAGGGCTGTCCTAGCTCTCTGAACTGCTGAGAGGAGCTGCTTCCATCAGTGTTGATCATCTCACAATATTGTTGCTAATGTGTACATTGTTCTGCTCCTTTCATTCAGCATCAGATCCTGTAGGTCATTCCATGTTTCTCTAGAGTCCAACCATTAATGGTTTCTTACAGAACAATAAATAATATTCCATAGTATTCCTGTAACATAACTTGTTTAGCCATTCCCCACTTGATGGGCATCTCCTCAATTTCCAATTTTTTGCCACTACAAAAAGAGCTGCTATGAATATATTGGAATGGGTCTTATCCCATTTTTTTATGATTTCTTCTGGATATAGGTCTAGAATTGGAATTGCTGAGTACTTGGAGTTTTCTTGACAAATATATTGGTATGATTTATCATTTCATTCTCCAGTGGATTAAGGCAAACAAAGGTTAAGTAATTTGCTCAAGTTCACACAGCTATTAAGTGTCTGAGAACCAGTTTGAACTCAGGTCTTCCTGAATTCAGGTTCAACACTCTATCCACTGACTCATCTAGCTGATCATAGAATTAGAACCAAAAGGCGTTTGATGATTCATCCAGTCCTATTTAAATATAGTAAATCTGAGACATAAGGTGATTTTTCCAATGCCATATAAGTATGTAAATAATAAATGGAATAGCCATGATTAAATGTAGCTTTTCTTACTCCAAAAACCAATCCTCTTTCTTTCAATTGCACTATTCTCCTTGTACAATTTATAGAATTTTTGTTCTTAATTGAAATGTGAATTTCTAGCTGTAAGTAGAACTCAATTCTCTGTCTTGGGTCTTTTCTCTCTACACACAAATTGAGTATATGGAGTATTTGGGGAAGACTGGTACTTCTGGTGTAAGAATGGAGAACTTTTCAAGGTTATTCATGTCTTTGGTGCCCACCGAATTAACCCAGCTCTCATCTGAGGCTCTAAGGTGTAGAATGTGCAGTGGTAACACACCAGGATATCATCTCAACAGACAGTTAACCCAGGTTGAGGGTAACTTTAGACCTCAAACCCCTCAGTGAGTTAAAGGGGTGGCTACCCCCAACCAAGTGAAGACTTCTGCCTGTGAAATGGGCAGATGAGAACAATTTGCTCCAGCAGTCATGAAGGTAGCTGAATCAGAAGCTGTGGAACATTTGGAGATTGTTTAGCCACTGAAGAATCCAAGATCATATATTAAATCCTAAATCATCATCAGTATTTCTGATTTTTGTCTTGCCTGGACTTTGATGACTCTGGAAGAGTCTTTCTTTTAAATTTTTAACTTGTTTTTTGTCTTTTGTTTTCATATAATATTCATATCATTGCACAACTCTGCCTCACTTAAATCCAGTTTACACATGAAGTAAGACATTGTTGTCCTTTTTGAAAGCAGAGGAAAAACAATACCACACAGAAATGCTCCTTCTGTGACCTCATTAGTTCCCATGTTTAATTATTATCATCTAATGCAGATGACAGTTAAGTGTATTTATCAACATATATCCTCTTTCCTTAACTCCTTTTTCTCATCACCAAATGCATACTAGACATTTTGAACTGACTGCCGCATAGGCTTGTGTGTCTAAAATGAAAGTCCTTAATTATGTTTCCCCCACAGAATCTATGAATCTTTCTAACTCCCCTTTTTTTAATGACAAGTGGTTTATTTTTCTAATTCCCCAGGTTAACCTTGGAGTCATACTCTGCTTCTCACTCATCCCCATTCCATGTATCCACTCAGCTGTCAAATCTTGCTACTACTCTTAAATTCATGTCTTTTTCTTCATTTACAGGGCTACAGCCCTAGTTCATTGCCTTATCACATCTCATCCACTCTATTGCAATAGTTTCCTAATTAAATTTCCTGTCTGATGTTTCTCTCCACTCCAAGCCAGACTTCATGCTGCTGCCAAAGTGATATCATCAAAGCCAAGGACTCATCATGTCACTCCCCTCCTTAGCAAATATAAATGTCTTTATCATTTAAAAAATACTTTACAACTGACTCCAACAGACTTTTCTAGACTTATTATACATTAATACTCTGTGATCCTGTCAGACTAGCTTGCTTGCTGTGTTCACAACTGTTAACTCTTTCTCAAATGCTTTGTTACCTTCTCACCTCTATTCTTTCAAAATTCCCATTTTTCTCCCAAGTTCTTCCCTTGTGCTACCAATGACCTGAGAGCTTTCTTGATTTCTTCTACAACTAGTGTTTCTTGCTGAAGTATGTTGTATTTGTCTTAAATAGACATGTACATATTATTTTCTCTGATAGAGAGCAGTTCAGAGAGCTAGGACAGCCCTATTAGACTGGCTATAGACAATATTATTCTCCACCCAGAGAAAGAAAAACAAAACAAAACAAAACAAATCAACAACCCTTCAGAATCTGATGATGACTTCATAAAAATCATCTCTTTCCCTTTTGCTCCTTGGGAGCAAAAACTGTTTTACTTTTGTCTTTGTGCTTCTAATACCTAGAATAATATTTGTCATATAAAAGGTATTTATTTAATACTTGATTGAGAATTGGAAAGGCTATGAGGGTTTATATAATCTAATCTCTAAAGAATCACTATTCAGAGGCTCCTTTAAATGTAACTATTTTACTTCTGTATGATCATTATTCAAAATAATTTGAATTTGGATCTACTGGTCCGATTTCCTCCTCTGATATTATGCATTTTCCCCATTATTACACATGACTCTTCATCATATGTAATAATATTAAAGATTCCATAAAATCTTCTTTCGTTACCACATAGAATATACCTAGTACCTTCTGGATTAGTTTTTTTTCTTTCTTATGTATCTGCCAGTCCTCAAACCATACTGCTCTTACTTCTCTGAACATGCTTAAGTTTATCAATGTTTTTCCTAAAATAGATTCTCAGTATTGAATGTAGCCAGTGAAAAATGCAATGGTTAATTATTACTATATTGTGTAATTAATGAGGTTATTTTTTCTGGACATTATCCTTCTATTAATGCAAATTAATATTATATAATCTTTCTTTAAATTTTTAACTTGTTTTTTGTCTTTTGTTTTCATATCATATTCAGTTTTATAATATATCCTTTGTCTCATTTAACAAGAAATTTCTTGTAACAAAGATTATTATTTATATGTTAATTTTATATTTCAGTTTGGTACTATCATTCATTTTACATAATTTAGTATTGAGTTCAAAAGATTTTGACTTATATTTTTTAATTCTTCATCATGAAACTACACTTTTATCACATTGGTTATTAAATGTATCTTTGATGTACAATCTATTTTTTCCAACCCCTATCCCAGTTATAGCTCAAAAACTTTACAATGAGTTTTTCCACCTCATTAAAATATAATTTAATTTAACAATGAAAATGAACACTTAGATACACATGGTAGAACAGAAAAAATATTAGCTAGGAAACTGTGAATTTTTACTATGTGGAGATTGCTTTTCTTTTTAAAGAATATAATTTATTCAATGTGTTATATTTGATTATTGAAAACTTTAAAAATAGCTTAAAAGTGTTCTATTTGTTTGGGAATTCTTCTGGTCATTCTGTTCTATGAAATTCAAGAAATGTGCCTCTAACAAATATTTTAAGAGAAGAACAAAAGCAGTTGATCAAAATGAAACAATACATAAACTACATTATTTTTATTCTTTTTAGTATGGATACAAGATTCTAGCCTACCAAGATATTTTTGAATTTTGCTCAAATTTTATCCTATATTTCATAAATGTATTGGAAAAGGACAAAGTACTTAAGTATAAGCTGTACTTCACTAAAGAAGCTTAACATTGCATTAACTTGAGCTTTTGAGATATAGTAATTCAATCAGCTGTGAAACTATATAATTATAGTCCATCTTACAATTCTCCATTTTATCCACAAAGATATAATTAGGAATTCTCCTATATGCTTTGCTGAAATTCAGATACACTGCTTCTATGACATATGCTTCATTTAATAATTCTATTGAAAAAGGAAATAAATATAATTTCATATAATTACATATCAGTAAACTCATGTTGATTCCTAATAATCACTTTTCTAAACTCTGAGATTAATGATCAGATAGAACTCTACCAGGGATTGCTTTGACAGTCACAAGTATATACCTTTATAATCAATCTATTTTTTCAATTTTGAGAAATTAATATTAGCATATACTTTTCCTTTTGCCCAGGATGCCTTAAAATTAACAAAAATAGTTACAAAATCATACCTGCAAGTTCTTTCAGTACTGTCAGAAATAATTTGTCTGCCTTCAGATACCTGAATTTATTTAAAACAGGAATTTGCATTCTTTGTAACTTTTCATCTATCTTAGACTTAATTGCCTCAATGATATTTTTCTATATAATGATATGAGAGACAGAAGGGGAAGGTACCAATTATGTCCAAAAATAGATCACACTACCTATGAGTAGCATTCTGATTTATAATTTAAGGATCATTCTCTTTGATAAAGAAGGTGGGAGCAAAATGGGAGAGAAATAATTGTATTTTCTCTCCATCAATTGTTAACAGTATGTTATCTTTCACCTATCTCTTCCTTCCTTAACTCTTCTCTGAACATTCATTAAAAAGACATTTATGAAAAACCTGTAATTTTTTTCTAGCTCCAATCATTCTGAACTTTAACCTTTGTAGAGCTATTCTTGATGTTTCAAGGCACTATTTTGTATATTTCCTTGCCATACCAAACTATTTTTGCACATATTTAAATCTGTGATCTATCAGTGTTATATTTCAGGTTATATTACCCCTAAACTTTTTCTTTGATTCTTGATTATGCCTTGCTGTAAATCCTCTGTAGAAATCTATATAAAACACTGCAAATATTTTACTAGTTCTTGTCCATTTAATATTTTATGTTTATCATTGCTGTCCTGGAAATATTGATCAAATTTTTATAAATTATCCTTTTTTACAATTTGAATTGAATTGTCCATTCTGACTCTTTTAAAGAGTATATATGGAGTGGCTAGGTGGTTCAGTGAATAGAGCACCGGTCCTGGAGTCAGGAGTACCTGAGTTCAAATCCGACCTCAGACACTTAATAATTACGTAGCTGTGTGGCCTTGGGCAAGCCACTTAACCCCATTTGCCTTGCAAAAACCTAAAAAAAAGGGTATATATGCTCTCTCTCTCTCTCTTGGTTTTGCAAGGTAATGGGGTTAAGGGACTTACCCAAGGCCACACAGCTAGGTAATTATTAAGTGTCTGAGGCCGGATTTGAACTCAGGTTCTCCTGACTCCAGGACCGGTGCCCTATCCACTGCACTACCTAGCTGCCCCTATATACATTGTTTCTTTATGATGTTGCTATATCCATTTCTTTGTCACTGTTGAGACCTGCTTAAAATACCTTCATGCATCATATTACTGCCCTTAGGATGCTATTCACTTTTTCAGTTTTGGGAACCATGCTATTTTATGAGTCACAATCACAGAATATCATCAAATGAATATCTTTGTACAAGTCTTTTCTAAATGTAAGCATAATAGAAAATTCTTTATAGTTATTCTTTATAGCAGGGTCTTTAAATGTCTTTATTCTATCAGGATCTTTTGTGATTGTATTATTAGGATTTCACTTTTAGTCTTTTCTTTTTAAGCTCTCTTCAAAGTGAATTGAATGGGTCACTTCCAACATGTAGTCATGATGGTGGCATGAAGCTAACATGGTCTTGGAACTTTTTCCTACACAACATTAAATGAAGCCTCTATATAGACATTAAAGCTACAGATTCCATCCAAAAAAAGAACAAGCAAGTTCTCAGTTGCCCACAATGTGGAGGATCTCCAGTGAAGGTCTGTCTCTTTAGGAGGCTGAGTGGGCATACTAGTGGGAGGCTTCTAGCCATAGAACAGCCCAGGTCCTGGCGGCTAGGCAGCAATCCAGGCTAGACAATAGCCCAGGTCTTGGCTCAGCTAGATAGCAGGCCAGTAGGGAGGGTCACAATGCCAGACAAAGTCTGAACCCTGTGAACACTGGGGTAGCAGACAGTGTTGGGAACAAACCAGTATATAGGTAGAGCCTGGACCTAAAGGAGGAGTTAAAGCTTTACATAGGTAACACCTGGGCTGCATAGTCAATAAACCAGGGACTTGATCCCATCACCAGGCAACAAACCAGGGACTAGACCTCATCCCCAGTACAAAAAGCTTGGGACAAATGAGCAAAAGACCAAAAAGAGCATTAACCATAGAAAGCTACTATTCAGATGTAGATGCTATAAATGCCATCTCAGAAGAAGAAAGCAATGATAAATTGCCTACATGGTAAGTTTCAAAAGAGTTTATGAATTGGACTCAAATACAAAACCTCATGGAAGAACTTAAAAAAGATTTTTAAAATCAAAGAAAAGAGGAAGGAGAAAAATGGAAAAAAGAAATGAGAGCTATGTGGGAGAGTTAGGAAAAATTGACCAAAGAAATCATCCCCTTTAAAAGTAAACATAACCAAATGAAAAAACAATGTAATATATCAAAAATAAAATCTACCAACTGGAAAAGGAAAACAACTCATTTAAGAATAAAATTAACCAACTGGAAAATGAAATACAAAATCTAACTAAGGAAAATAGAATTGGACAAATAGAAACTAATAACTCTATGAGACATCAAAAGTCCAGCAAACAACATCAAAAAGCTGAAAAAAAATCGAAGAAATTTTAAAGTATCTTTTAGGAAAAACAAATGACCTGGGAAATAGATTCTGGAGAAATATTTTAGGAATTATTGGTCTACCAACAAGCCTAGTTTAAAAAAAAAAGGCCTGGAAAATATCTTTCAGGAAATTATCCAGAAAATGGTCCCAATATACCAGATCAAGAAGACAAAATTGTTCTTGAAAGAATACACAGAACTGCTCTAGAAAGAGACCACAAAATAAAAACTCCAAGGAATATCATAGGCAAATTCCATAATTCTCAACTAAAAGGGGAAATACTGCAAATTACTAAAAAGAAGCAATTTATTTATTTATTTTTTTAAGGTCTTTTTGCAAGGCAAACGGGGTTAAGTGTAAGGCCACACAGCTAGGTAATTATTAAGTGTCTGAGAGGATCTGCCTTGCAAAAACCTAAAAAAAAAAAAAAAAAAAAAAGAAATAAAAAAAAGAATGCTCTACCACAGGTCCAGCACAAATAATCCAGGTGAACACCCTGGTGTTTACCTTCCTCATGCTTTCTCTGATGAGGTACCTTATGCTGGACAGTCCTGTGCCAGTGCCACCCAGGCCTTACAATTAATTCTAAAGTTCTTAAGAGAGACTTTCAGGGAATCCCAGTACTTGAAGTACTTAGAGGTTCTGTACTTTAATAAATCAGAAGTGACATTACTTTACTAGATACTTTAGTTAAGGAGGATTGAAAATAAAATAGGGGCAGAGGGTGGGATCATACTTAGAAGGGTCAGACATGAATAGATTAGGAAAGTGACCTTGCATTAATCTATATGTTAGTTAAGAAGGGTTTTAGTACCATAGCTGAAACACTAAAGGGACTGAGGAAGAGAAGGTTCCTAATACTTTGGTTGGGGAGGATTGTAGGAGTTCTTTTGAAATAGAGGAAGAGAGTGTACTTAGAGGGCCTGGACATGAAAACATCATGAAAAAATTTTTCTTTGCTTGACCCTTTGTTTACAATTGAAGGGAGGGTGCTTTGGGAGTGGGGTGGGGTTGGTATAAATGGTTCATGAAATGATTTGGTTTTGCATGATGCTTTGACTCATGAGTATTGTGTGTTCATGGAAGGTACTTGAAAAGAGGGTATGGTATAAATTGACTATAAATTGATATAATTTATGATTCTTGAGAAGTATTTCTAATAAGACAGAAGAAAGGAGACAGTGCCTATGAGGAAATGCTGTTTATCAATCAATCAAACAATCAATTAATCAACCTTTGAGAATAGTACTTCTATCAGTACAGATAAAAGGAGTTTATTTTGATGAAGGGTTGAAAGTACAAGACAGGGATAAAACAATAAAATTTTCCTTAAAATAAAAGCAGTATGTATCTCAAATCATTAGTAAACATTATATGAAATGGGGACAAACTAGAAGCATTTCCAAAAAGTTCAGAGATGAAATAAGGATGTCCATTATCACTACTACTTTTCAATATAGTATTAGAAATGTCAGCTTTTAGCAATAAGAGAAGAAAAAGAAATAGAAGGAATTAGAATTGATACGAAGGAAGAAAAACTGTCACTCTTTGCAGATGATTTGATGGTATATTTAGAGAACCCTAGAAAATCATCTAAAAAACTACTTGAAACAATGAACAAATTCAGCAAATTTCTGTTCAGAATATAAAATAAGCCCACATAAATCATCAACAATTCTATATATGAACAACAAAATCCAAGGGCAAGAGATAGAAAGGGAAATTTCATTTAAAGTAACTATAGATCATATAAAATACTTGAGAATCTACTGCCCAAGACAAATTTAGAAACTGTAAGAACACAATTACAAAACAGTTTTCACACAAATAAAGTCAGATCTAAACTATTGGAAAAAAATGTCAATTGCTCTTGGTTAGGTAGAGCTAATACAATAAAAATGACAATTCTACTCAAATTAAATTACTTATTCAGTGCCATACCAATCAAACTATATTACAGAGCTAGACAAAATAGTCACAAAATTTATCTGGAGCAAGAAAATGTGAAGAATATCAAGGGAATTGATGAAAAGAAAAGCAAAGTAAGGTAGCCTAGGTGATGCACATCTAAAACTATACTATAAAGTGACTGTCATCAAAATTGTCTGCTACTGGTTAAGAAATCAAGTAATGGACCAGTGGATTAGGAGAGATACAAAAGAAACAGTAATAAATGACTATAGTAATTTTTTGTTTGACAAACCCAAAGACTTTAGCTTCTGGGATAAGAATTCACTATTTGATGAAAAGTGCTGGGAAAACTGGAAATTAGTGTGACAAAAACTAGGCATAGACATATTACATTCTATACCAAAATAAGGTCAAAATGGGTACAAATTTAGACATAAAGGGCAAGTTCATAGACAAATGAATAGGTCAAGAAAAATCTTAATGACCAAACAAGAAATAGACAACATTATAAAATGCAAAATGGATGATTTTTACTACATTAAATTAAAAAGGTTTTTGCACTAATAAAAGTAGTGTAGTCAAGATTAGAAGGAAAAACAAAAAACTGGGAAACAATTTTCACAATTAGGGGGTTCTGATAAAGGTCTCATTTCTAAAATATGTAGAGAATTGAATCAAATTCATAAGGTTACAAATATTTCCCTGATTGAAAAAAATAGTCAAAGGATATCAACAGGCAGTTTTAAAATGAAATTAAAATGATCTATAATCAATGCTTCAAATCATTTATTGATTAGAGAAATGCAAATTAAAACATCTATGAGGTACCTCACACCTATCAGATTGGTTAAGATGACTAAAAGGGAAAATGATCAATGTTTAAGAGGCTGTGGGAAGATTGGGACGTTAATGCATTGTTGGTGGAGTTGTGAATTGATTCCATCATTCTGGAGTGCAATATGAAAGAAACTATGTCCAAAAATAAATAAAATTGATTATATCCTTTAATACAGCAGTACAATTAATAGACCTATATCCAAAAGAAATTTTTAAAAATGGGAAAAGACCCACATGTTCAAAAATATTTTTAGCAGCTCTATTTAATAGAGGCAAAGAATTAGAAATTGAGGGGTTGCCCATCAATCGGGGAATGGCTAAACAAGTCATGATATATGAATGTTATGGAGTACTAGTGCTCTATAAGGAACCATGAATGGTTGAACTTTAGAGATATATGGAAAGAATTACACAAACTAATGCTGTGTGAAGGGAGCAGAAAACCAAGAGAACACTGTACACATTAACAACAACATTGTGAGTTGAACAACCTTGAAGGATGGAACTATCTGGACAATGCTAATCTTATCCAGGGAAAAACAAAAAACAAACAAAAACCATAGAATCTGAATGGATACTATGCTTACTTTTTTTTAAAATCCTATTTTTCTTTCCTATCCCATGGTTTTCTATCTTTTCCCTTTGTCCTAATTCCTCATAAACAGAATGACTAATATGTAAATATGCTAAACACAATTCTATATGAACAACTTTCACTAGACTGTTGACTGCTGAGGGTGGGAAGGGAGGGAGGTAGAAAAAAGTGTAACATAAATATGAATGTTGAAAAACTTTCATAAGTATATTGGAAAAATAAAATTAAAAAATGAATTGTATGTCAAGGATCTCATCTCTCTTATTGAATCATAGCATCATAAAATGTTAGCGGTCAAAAGACCTTAGAAATCTAGTCCAGTTCCTTTATTTCACAGATGAGGGAAGTGAGACCCAAAGAAAATAAGTGTCTTGCAGATCTATGAGTTTTTGCAAGTGGTTCAGATGGGTCATAGTTGAAGATAAATATTTTCCCAATGATGGTGAATTGTTAAAACAAAGCAGCATCTATTTATTTCCCTTCCCTGCCCCAGTTGAATCAATAGATACAAATAAATGTCTATGTAAGGAATATACTTTACATCTGTTTAAAAATCTTATTACTTTTTTAATGTGCAGTTCCTTCAAAAATTAGACAGAATCTTGATGATTTCAAAAGAAGTATCAGGTCAGTGAATACATATAATTAGTAATGCAGAAAACAATTATTCAGCAAAGATATAAGGGAGTCCATGAAATGACTTAGCAAGAAAGGTTGAAAGGTTGTAAAAGGATGGCCACATGAATGTATATGCAACATGATATGACTATAATCTCCCTTTCACAACCTTGAAGATTCCTGTGGTGCCTAAATCTAGTTTCAACTTTGTGAAAACAGATAGAAAGAGATTATATTCTTATGCAGAAGGATTGCTCCAAAAATAAATGAAGTCTATAAACAGTGAAAAAAAGCTCTTTATCAGCTAAATTCTTAGCTGGAAATGAAAACTCTGTCCTGATAGACATAAGAGGCTGGAATAATTCTGGCAAGGGCTTTTGACATCAAAGTTGCTCTGAAGCAGGAATATTATGTAGAGACATGGATTTATGAATATAAAACAACTTTCCAGATAGATTTTCTACTTCACTTTTTCAAGGAAAACTAGGGCTATATATAAAACAGTGATTAATAATAGTTGAATAGCTAAGGTTCCTTTTGGTTCTTTGATTTCATGACTAAATTTAGACAGGCAGATATTTAATTAGAGGAATAGGTGGATCTAAGTGGGTATTTGATTTTTTTTTAAATCACAGATGAAAAAAATAGGTCCATCAGGTTTATTTTATGAAATCAGTGAATGGAGACCAAGGATAAATTGTACCAATTTCATGAAATAAATTTGAGGCCACCTGGACTGAAGTTAAGAACCAAGTATTTATCTCTAAACTCTCTGCCTCTGGAGACAGCTTCTCAATAGACTCTAAGTGCTCCCTGGGATCCTTCAGCACTAAATCCTAGCCCAATTAACTTCCTGTCAAACCCTGGAGCTATAATATATCCCAAGAAAACCTCTCTGATCTCTCCTGACTTTGATCCCTCTTTTTCTCCAAGGTCCTTCAACAGCTGTGTATAAAAGTTTGAATTGAATTACTATCAACTTATTTACTTGTTGCTTTGCAATTATTATGGTACTGGAAGGGATTTGGAAGAAAGGCATCAACTTAGTTTTGTTTCTTTGTCATTATTATAGTACGGAGTAATTCACCATTACCACTATAATATAATATAATAAGTGCTGTAAGGTTAACGACAGCGTTCTCCTTTTCTTTTTCCTTGCCTTTCCTTGCCTTTCCTTGCCCTTCCTTGCCCTTCCTTGCCTTTCCTTGCCTTTCCTTTCCTAATTCTCATGGTGTCTACAGTACGCTATAGAGTTTCAACATAATGATAATAAAACTTTATTTTTCAATTCATCAATCATTTATTAAAATAGTACTACCTATATTCAAAACTGCAGTACTAGATGGGGGAGGGAGACCTATGGAAAGATGTATGAGAATTCTTACCCTCCAAGAGTTTGAAATCTAATAGTAGTGGCTAATAGATTTAAACCAAGAATTAGGGGACTTCCCAGGAGGAAAAGAAATCTTTTATTTGGGAGAAAATGACCAAGGAAGGCTTGTTTAATGAATTATTTTTTAAAAATTCCATTCTTTTGATAAAAAGGAGATCACATTTTATGTTTCAAATCTAAAAGAATCATAAAATTTTCTTCTCATTGCCTAAGTATGAAACTCAAATGGACAGATAACATCAACCAGTTGAATAACTAGGGTTTAGAACTGTCTATGTTGACTCCAATTCAACACAAATTCACGCAGATAGTTGTTTTTGAATAAACACTGAAAAGAGAGGCATCACTGTTAATTTTCCACTTTCTTTTCCACAGTTAAGAAAGCTAGTTTTATCAGCAATCCAGTAAACCCTTCCTTCTAAATCTTTCCAGCTGCTTTTGCATGCTAATTGAATTGTCAACAACAAACAAAGAAAAGCAAGCACTTTAAGCTACCATTGCTGGCTACAGAAACTTTGTAAAAGGCCGCCTGCTGTTTCTCCCAAGTATGCATGAAAAGCAATTAAGGAAAGTCCTGTCGAACCCTGCAGTCTGCTAAATCAAGGCTAAGCTGTATGTTGAAACTGACAAAAGACACACAAAAACCCAGCAAATCTTCTCAGGACAAAACTGGCTGCAATTGTCCTTGTAACAATGTGTGGCCCAATTAATGGGAAAGCACTTAACTCAAAGTTAAATGGTTCTGTTGCCTTTTGCCCTATAAACTGGTGTCTAGCCTTAAAGCATGAGAGCCCTGCCTGAATGCTTATTTTACTAAGGCAGAAGCACAATGCATTAGATATGAAGTAGCTTGATATCTCTACCAATCTTGGGCTGAGTATTAATGCTAAGAATGTATGCTGAATGAATACATACCTCTTTGTTGCCTCTTTAGCTGTGATTGTGAAAAGGTTGGGGAATTCCCACATGACTGCACAAAGGAGGTTGCAGGACAGCCTGTGGGGATGTATTCCTGAGAGACACCACAGTCCCACTGGACACCAGCGAAATCTGGAGACTACAAAAATCTCGACTTCATAAAGATGCTGCAATAATTAAAGATCAGCCTAGACTGCATCACGTCAAGTGACTACAGTCAAAACATAGAGAGAAATCAATTTGCCTTTTTTATTGACCTTTATTTTTGCAAGTGTTTTTCCTACAGCATGTTAAATTATTTTAACTAATAAAAGTCATCTGTTAGGGCATGTGGTACCTGTTTTAACTTTTTTGTTATAAATGATCAATTTTGTTACAAAATATCAACTTCACTTTTGAATTTGAACACATCTCAATTTTTTATGTGTTACTGTAATAATCTCTATTTGCACATTTCTGTTTTTAATGTGATACTGTAATAACCTCTGGTAGCAAATATGTTTCTGTGCACAAAATATCTTGGCCTCTCATTTATTGCTCTGTGATGAGATTCACTAAAAGAAGTTTCAGTTCCTCTTGGAGCTCAGCCTAGCACGACTAATGTAGCCCCAGAGCACTTGCTCCTTCTATGTAGGATAGCCACAAAAATTAGAGCAGGTTCATGATTCTCTTTAGGTCTATTGCCACTCTCTAATCATAGCTTAGCCCTTTTGAGGGCTGTATTCACCTATTATCCAGGTTCCAAGAAGAAGCTGTGGCATGCTCAGTGACCCCCCACCCTGGTGAGTATCTCAGAAGATAGGCTAAATCAGATTGAGAGCAATTAATAGGCTTCAAACCCATCAATGAGTTAGGGAGATGTCTACTCCAAGCATGTGAAGACTTCCTCAGGTGGAATGGGTAGATTAGAATAGTATTCCAAAAGAAGGCTGAAGCAGGCACTGTGAAGTGCTTAGAGCTTGATCAGACAGGCATCAAAGATGCCAGGATCATTCCAGACCATGCTCAGTTGTCTTTCCACTGGACTTCAATGACTCCGGAAGAGAGAGTGAAGCTGATAACTTTGTGCAACTTTGCCTCATGCAAATCTTATTCTCATGCAAGTTTGGATACCACCCCATGTAATTGGTCCTCTTTGAAAAAAACAAATGATGAACAACTGCAATTACAGTTTCCAAGGCTCCACTGGCATATTTACATTTCATGATTAAAAATCTGAGTTCATAATTAGTTCAAGATAAAGGCATTTAAGGAAATAATATTGTAAGAAAAATAGCAATAAATAATCATTTCCATCTACCTGAGATACCTTGTCCCATAAACAGAAACACTATCAAGGGAAACAAGGAATATTTCTAGTGAAGATATAGATAAGGACACATTTGTAAATAACACATGTGGTCTGACTACAATAATATGTATGATGCTGTTGGGCCACTGATGTCTTCTTATCATGTCTTGGAATTGCTCCTATGGACCTCTTTCCTCTTGATTTCATTTATCTTTTAATCTTTGCCAGGCATTGTTCCTTACTGATCCAGTGGTCACCACTAGTTGTTGCTCTGCTGGACACATGACTATAGAGAGCTGCTGTTTCTAACTTCAGCTAAATTATCATCTAAGGTGCTACTTATTCTTTATAAAAGGAAGAGGGGGGCTCAACCATAGGTTTGTTAGCTTATTGCCCAGAGCATTAAGTTTGAGCTCTTTGAGTAAGAGAGGAAGGGACTTTGCACATTCATTATGAGACTAAGAAAAAATGCTCAGCTGCCTTTTTATTGTAAGAAAAATCGGTGATTTTTAAGGCCTTCGCTCTGGGTAACTTTTCCTTCTAAAATAGCTAATCACAAAATAGCCAGTTAGATTTTCCCTTTGTCTTTGAGATAGGGTAGGACTTAATTGAAGTCTAATTTCTCAGACAACTATCTGATTTAGGATTAGAGATTACTTGTAGTTCCTATACATACATCTCTTTGAGAGATATGATTTTGTCATATTTTTGTCATATCATACATGGGGGGAGGTTGTTGCTCTGCCAAAGAAACTTCAGAAGAACTATATATAATATATATATATATATATATATATATATATATTAGTCCCTGTAGTTTTTCTTAGATCCCTTAGCATCTTTTGATATCAGTAAGTGAAAGAAGAGGAGGAGCAAAAATAAAATTCCAGGTGAATTTTCTCCAAGATGTGATCCACCATTTTTTGTTAAAGGAACAGTTAATAAACATTTTCACAGACCAGTATGTAAAATTGAGGATATTATGTAGGAACTTAAATAAAAAGAAAGAAAATAAATTTCTACATTATTAATTTAAAATTTAAAATTATGATCATTATATTGGGGCGGCTAGGTGGTACAGTGGATAGAGCACTGGCCCTGGAGTCAGGTGTACCTGAGTTCAAATCTGGCAAGCCACTTAACCCCATTGCTTTGCAAAAACTTAAAAAAAGAAAAAAATTATAATCATTATAATTGTAATTTTGTGATTGTTGTTCAGTCACTTGACTTTATGCCATTCCTTGGAAAATTTATTTTATGCAGGTCTACTAATGATAAGAATGGAATTTTGGAAGGGAATAGCATTTCACTTTATTGTCCTTCAAAGTTAGTGTTCTCTGTCATTAAAATTGATGACAGATATTCATATGTTAATGCTGATCTATAATGAGTATGCATTATGTATTTCAATTTTGAGCATGTCTTTTCACACAGATCAATACATAGGCACATGATTTTAAATTAGTGTTTTCATTGTCTGGAAGGCATTTGTAGAATTCATTTAGATTTTTCTCTTGATACCTCTTTTTAGCATGTCATTACATCTCAGATAATCACTTCCAATAGAAGGTTGGGGAAAGTTTCTCAATTGCACAGTTAAATAGATTTTGAAATAAGGGAATTTCTTTTACACTTGCATTAGCATCTGAAAAGGTACTGTTGGAATTGTAGTTTGAGTTTTGAAAATATATCTGCTAGAAATTTGTGGTATAGTCAGCAGTTTGTGATGCAATGAGTGCCACATACTATCTGTCACAACTATTCAGCTTTGTCATTACATAGTGAAAGCATCAATAGACACTATGCAGGGGAATGAGAATGTTTGTTCCAATTAAATCTCATTTATAGACAGTGAAGCTTGGAATTCATATTACTTTCATGTGTCATGAAATATATTCTTGCCTTTTTTAGCCATTTAAAATATAAAAATCATTCTTAGTTTTCAAGCCACAGAAAAACAGATGGTGGTCTGATTTTGATCCCTGGGTCACAATTTTGCCAACTCCTGATATACAGTGTTATTTGATCCTCAAAATACTCCTGTGAGGGAAATAGTACAAATAGACTATTTCAAATATAAATGTATTTGTATAAGGGGTGGGCCCTGAATAAAGGAAGGAAACAAGCATTTATTAAGTGTCTACTACAAGTATTGATTATATAATTTGATTCTCAAAACAACCTTGGAAGTTTGGTGCTTTCAGGATCTCCATTTTATAGTTGAGTAAACTGAGGCATGACTTATAAGTATTTGAGGCTGGATTTGAAATCTCGGCTTCTCTTTATCCATTTTACCATCCAGTTGAAAATACAAATGCTCTAGAATAGAGGAGGAATACTTTAGGCTTAAATTGCTTCCTCTCTGTGTCCTTAGTCAAGTCACTTGATTGTTCTGGGCCTCAGTTTACTTATGTATAAAAACCTTGATGAAATTTCCAGAGATTCCAGATAGCCTTTGAGAAACAAAACTCCTAACTGATGAACGAGTGCACATTAAAGCATTTTTCCTTTATTTTTCCTTACTTTTTTCTTTCAGATCATGGTTAATGCAAAACTATGTTTTACATGACTTCACTTATACAATGGGTATCACTTGCTTTCTTAGTGAGTGGGAGAATAAGATGAAAGGAGGAAGAGAATTTGGAATTGAAAATAAAAATAAAATAAAGCAAAATAGAAACAATGACACAGAAGGCAAAATGACTACCTAAAGGGGGATATTAATTTCTATATGATAGGAAAGGTTAATCCAGCATGACCAATTTTAGATTTTTGACATCACTGAAGAAATTGCAATGGGGAAAAAAACACAAGAAAGAGAGAGAGAGAGAGAGAGAGAGAGAGAGAGAGAGAGAGAGAGAGAGAGAGAGAGAGAGAGAGAGAGAGAAGAGAGAAGTAGGCTGACAGCAGAGAGAGCTGGAAGGGACTATAGTTTACTTCCTGGAGCCCCAGGAGTTCCACTGGGACCAAGTGATTAAGGTTATTTCAATTATGTGGGGCTTGTTTCATCCCAGAAGAGAATCAAATTACTCCAAGGTATTGTACTCCAAGAAAAGAAAAAAATTAAAATTATAATCCCCACATCCATCTATCTATCATCTATCTATCTATCTATCTATCTATCTATCTATCTATCTATCTATCTATCTATCTGCATATACATGAACACACACACATTCATTCAAACACACAAGATGTATTCCTTCAGTCCACTTTGATCTAGGAAATGACAAATATATATTGGAAGTGTATTTGAAGCCTGCAGTGATCACTTTTTCAAGAGTTAAGATTGTGAGAATCTTAGAATAATGGAAATAAGCTTGCAGAATCTTAAAAACTTAAACTTTGGAGTAGTTCAACATATTAAATTGCCCAATAAGACAAATGACACTTCATTCATTCTCTTAATCAATAATGAAGGACTCTAAGTCTATTTTGGTTTGAATGAAATTGATTTAAATATTTCAAGTTCATGGGGCAGCTAGGTGGCATAGTGGATAAAGCACCGGCCCTGGAGTCAGGAGTACCTGGGTTCAAATCCGGTCTCAGACACTTAATAATTACCTAGCTGTGTGGCCTTGGGCAAGCCACTTAACCCCGTTTGCCTTACCAAAAAAAAAAAAAAAAAAAAACAACAACCCTAAAAATAAATAAATAAATATTTCAAGCTCTGAAACAAATTCATTAGATAGGATGAATACAAAGTGCTTTGTAAACCTAAAAGTATTTCTGTCATCTATTATTACTGTTCTTAATAACATTCCCATTAGTTTTTATGTAGGAAAATACTTTTACCTTAATGAATCTCAATTTTTTTCTTCAGAAAAACCTAATATCGTAGCTTTTTTCTTTTTTTCTTTCCTTTTCTTTTTTTTTCCCTGCTTATTAAACATTTTGTTATTTTGAATATGGACCTTAAGTGCCTTCATTGACATAGCAGAAGTCTGTTTAATTCAAAAAAGAAACAAGGTTAGACTTTTTTCTATTTTTACTAAATCAAGTATATATCCTCAGAAATGCCTTCTAGCATCAGTTTCTTCCTTTCTTAAAGTACCCAAACAAATAGATGATCTTCAAGAATTTTCAGGCTAAAGTCATTCAAAGGGTTGCTTCAAACTGCTGAGATTATTCAGGGTTGGAATAATTTTCTATCTCTTTTAAAATGATTGCCACTGTAATTAAATATTTACATTTCCCTCTTCCACAATATCCATGCATAATATTGAAGAACACAGACAAACATAACCCTTGTGCACACAGGCAAACACACACACACACACACACACACACACACACACACACACAAACACAAACACAGACACACTTTTGACTTTTAATTCAAAATAGGCCAAATACTTTACCATGTTGAAAGACTGTGAAACCAAGTTGCATAAAAAGGGTTTTTTTGGTCATTTTTGCTTCTCCTTTATTATCAGTTTTGTGAAAAACAAAATACAGGGAGATATTACAAATATTTCAAAACATAGAGTCACTTCACCTCTTTTTCCTTGCCTATATAATGAGGGTATTGAACTAGATGGTGTTTACAATCACTTGGAGCCCTAAGTTAATAGTCCTATGATCTCTCATAATATCACTATTTTTGCTTAGAGTTTTGAAATATTTGCAAAATGTGAGGCAAATAACTGTTGTTTTTAAAAATCTGCATAGAATGACTGTTGGGTTCTTCTCATTGAGGGGACTGTTTCCAATTCCTGGAAGAAAGTTTGTTGGGTATCTTGCCTTTCCTCTTGGCCTCTGAGGAGAAGATGGAGCTTCTATAACTAATTTTAAAAATATTCAGATACTCAGATGAAGGTTAGCTGGGGGGAAAGAATCCCATAGTAAGAGACATTGCCTCTAAATGCTCTTGACCAGTCAAATTTTGTTCAAGGATAGTCTAGAATTCTTTCAACTGCTGAGATCCAATGTGATATTAAGTACTACCAGCTGCCATCAATTATTTGCCCTCCCTGTGGTAAGTTGAGAAACTTGTAATCACTGTTAATTTGGTAGAAATTGATTGTGACATGAAATACAATTTACTGACTACAATAGCTCTTTAGAGATCTCCCAGTCTTGCTGAACATGTGGACTACTTGCTGACTAGATTCTATATACATAAGGCTGAAATTAAACTTAGATCACATTTTAATGCTTGAAATCTGGGGCAAAGTAAGATCTGAGTAAGACTTGTACAAAATTAGGAAGCCTTTCTAAGTTTGTAAAAACCAATTCCTGAAAAAAAAACTCAAAATAAACAAAAAAAATTGATTCCTGAGAAGGGTCATAGCTTCAAAGCTGGAAGAGAACTTAGGGATCAGTTCTACCACTTTCATTTTACAGATGAAGAAACTGAGGCCTGGAGAACTTACTTGCTCAGATCTCCAGGATCTGAACTAGTGTCCTCCAGATGCAATACTCTTTCTACTGTACCAGCAGTGATGGGTGGAAAGCAATGACATTAGAAAAGATTCAACAGTCAAACTTCATTTGTTCTTCCATTACAAAGTTTGTATGCTCACTTTCAACAGAGCATGCTTGAGGTCAAGGACACAGTTCAATGAAAATGATATTGGTAAGTATTTTTACCCTTCTCTGCCATTAAAAAAATTTCCTTTCCTCTCTGTTGATTAAGGGATCAAGGAAATTGAACCAAATGAGAACCAATGCAAAAACCTAGATCATCAGGATGAGCTAAAGTATATTTACATCATATGGATCTAACATGGCATATTTAGAAACTTTTTCTATTTTTAAGCTGTTACTTGCAAAAATTTATAACTTCTTAAAATTACATCTGGATTTAATATAGTTCTGATTTCCAAAGCAATCTTCTTTTTTTGGAGGGTAAAGGGAAAGAATTTGAGTCATAGTGTAGTACAGTGATTTGGACTTTGGGGATCGTCAATAAATATCTAGTGAATAAAGGTAAAAGGGTACACATTTAAAAAACAAATCACTTTTCTGACCAGTTGAATTTCATGTTGACTCATCTTTAGAAATATTTTCTACTACTCTCTACTCCCAAAATATTTTAAAGTATAAATTTCATAAAAATTCCCTGACTTTTATGAGTGTCAACTTTGTCAGTATGATCTTGCAAAAAGAACACTGAGTTGGGAGTTAGGAAAACCTGGTGTTTTGTCCCAGCTCTGCCCACACTAATGTGCCTCAGTTTCCCCACTTAAAATATAAAGTTTGAACTCAAATCTGTAAACTTTTCTAGCTCTAACCTTCCATGTTCCTAATGTCATGATCATGAAAATAGATGTACTTTCACCTTAAGGAAAGGCATGATGTCTTTATTTTATGTTCCCTTAGTCCACTGTGAGCATATAATAGATATTAAAACTATTTTACTGTTGCTGGGCATAGAGACAAATTGGCATTCAGCATCTCTAGAAATACCACATGCCATTTAGCTGTTTTCTCAAAATTGACATTTGGCAAGTCAAACAACTGGATACCATGTTGGACTTGGCTAATTTAATTGTCAGACACATATTAAGGTATTTTTTTGCAAACCAAGTTCAACCACTGAAACTTCAAAGCATTTTAACCCTTGGTTCCCTTAGAGCACCAATATGGCACTTCCTGTTGGTACAGTACATGTTTCAGATTGCACTAACCTGAAGAAATCTCCATTAAGGAAAATCAACTGACCATAACTAAGGTGGGACCAAGGAACATGCCTATAGTTGGGTTTGTTATCTAGTTTCTCACTTCTCTAATGAACCACAAAAACCAATGTCTTATTTCCAATTGTAAAATTGGAAAATGTGTTTTTTTCCATTGTCTATTTTGGTGTTTCTGAAATTAAAGTGGAAAAAATGGCATGATGAGGTGGCATAATACTTACACCCACACCCTGTCTCTGCCTTTCCTCCCTGCTCTAGTCCACAAAGTATCTAACACTTGCTGCTATTAATAAGAACTGAATAAAATGATGTCTTTGTCTGTAGACAGAGTGGTTGAACTGGGGCTAATACCCACATATCATAATCCATTGCTTTTTTTCCTATTCTACAACACCATTTTAACACTTTAAATAAAGACCCGAAAGTGGAAAGGGTCTATAAGAAAGAGACAGTCTAGAGTATCTGCCTAAAAAATTTACTGTTTGACATAGGGGAGAGAGCATTAAGCAGAAATCAGATAAAATTTATACTTTTATACTTTTTATATTTTTAATTGCCTTGGAAATCTTGTAGTGTTTCTGTTTAATCTTGTTTCTCTTTCAATTTATCTTTCTAAAGGAAATAAGACTTTCTATTATCCGGGTTTAGGTTATCTTATAATAAAGCTAAAGAATATTTCCTAGATGAAATCTGTAAATTTATCTAAAAATCTCAAGTATTCCATGCTATCATTTCACATTTAGAAACTATTTTTTAGGGTTTGTGTTCAGTGGATTGATACAGGATGTAACAGTGAAGAGTCACTGATGCCAAATTTGAGAGATTTTTTTCCTTTAGAAACATTTGGGATCAGGGTGATAATGATGATGATGATGATGATGATGGTGATACTGATACCTATCATTATAGCAGTTCTGTATTTGCTAGGCTTTGTGCTAAGCACTTTATAATTATTAGCTTGTTTGATCTCACAATAACTCTAAAAAGTAGGCTCTATTATTAGTCCCATTTTGCAATGAGAAAACCAAGGCAAAAAAAAAAAGCCTCACAACTAGTGTTTGAGGTAATATTTAAACTTAGGTTTTCTTGATTTAAGTCCTGGAGCTCTATCCACTGTTCCACCCAGCTGTATTATGGTATAGTGGACAGACCATTGACTGAGATTTGAAGAGACCCAGTCTGCCACTAAAAAAGTCTAATGACTTGGCTAAATCATTTTTCTTCCCTGGGCCTCCTTTTCCACTCTTAAAAAGTAAAGGATTTGGGATAGTTATCTGAACTCCTTTGCAATCTGAGATTTCTATACTTGATACATATTGCATTTCTTAAGAGTTTCTTTTGAGGAAAGCATTTGTCATATCTGTGTCATATCTTAAAATGGAGAAATCAGTGAATTATTTTACTTCCAGCTGCCAAACTGTCACAAATAAAGATAACGACATTCCTACCTCAAGGAATTTACATTCTGAGAAGGAGGAAAACATGTAAATAACCAGATACATAGAAGATGCATACAGAATGAATGAAGGTTATTTGAAAGAGAAATCTACTAAGACCTTATTCAAGGGTATGATCTGAGTTGAGTCTAGAAAAAACTAAAGATATTAAGAAATGGTGTTGAGAGAGAACATGAAAGGCATGGAGACTTTCAGTGAAAAGGGAAGGGAAGAAGGGGGTGGCTAGGTGACACAGTGGATAAAGCACCAGCCCTGGAATCAGGAGTACCTGGGTTCAAATCCCGTCTCAGACATTTAATAATTACCTAGCTGTGCGGCCTTGGGCAAGCCACTTAACCCCATTTGCCTTGCAAAAACCTAAAAAAAGGGGGGGGGGGGAAGGATGGAAAGGGAAGAAAAAAATACAAGTTCAACAATATAGTTGAATCTTAGAATTTGTGGAGACAAGAAAAATATAAGAAATCTAGGAAGGTAGAAAGGTTATAAGCTTTAAATGTCAAATAGAAGAATTTTACCTGGAGACAATAGGGAACCACTGGAGTTCACTGAGTGGGAGAATGATATAGTCAAATCCTTTAGAAAATTCTCCTCGGGATCTAAAATGACTTGGAATGGAGAGAGACAAGGCAGGGAAAGCATTTAGAAGGTTATCAAAGTAGCCAGGTGAGATATATTGAGATCTTGAACTAGACCTGTAGCTTTACGAGTGGAGAGAGGATAATGTATATGAAAGCTCTTTTGAGATAGAAATAACCATAGATTGATTATGAAGTCAACTTGGAGATGAGAACTGGGTTCAAAAAATATTTCAAATACTTATTGGCTTCATGACCCCCATTTCTCTGAGTTCAGTTCCTTTATTTGTGAAATGGAAATGATGGGACTTGAACTTTCTCAGAGGATTATTGCGAAGGAACTCAAAGTACCATAAAAATGGTGAAGTCTTTTCAATGGGAAGTTCTTCAAGACCATACCTTCTGAAATCTGTTATTTCTATCTAGACTATTGGAATAGCTCCCCTAAGTGATGTTGACCTCTTCTATCATAGATTGTAGCATTCAGGCTTCCTGTGTATACTTTTGAGTATCTCAAAAAAGTGCTAATTAGACATTTATATCTTCCAGCATTCTCTCCTCATTGCTCCTCAAATACAGAGAACGCCCAGGAGAATCCATGAATTCAAAGCCACACATGGTCTTGTGCAGGTAATTTTGGACATTGGATATGTTGTGATTAGAAACAAATTTTGTGGAAGGAAAAATATTGTCTGTGCTATCAGGGGAACTCTGTTGTTCAAAGTGACTCCATTGTTATATTTGAATTCATCAAGATGGGAGTGGTCTTAGATTGTTCCCCTCCCTCCAGCTTCCAGTTTTCCAGTCTATCTGACCTTGGCCATTGATGGGTCAAGCTTCTGCTGGTATGATAGGACATGACATGTTGGACTTAGAGGTCACACACCACTCCTTAGGACAGGAAGGATCAGTACATAACTTGCCTATTGGAGAATAACTGGAACCAGGTGGGTACTAGACCACTCCCCTTGTCCAACCCACCACAGAAGAGCATTTAAGTCATCCAAAAGCGAAGTGCTACCCTTGCCTAGGCCAACTGGAGAACCATGAACCCCTATGCCATTTGGCCTCAATTAAGCAAGCCCTTATGGGTGCTTATCCTCTCTCTCTCTCTCTCTCTCTCTCTCTTTGTGTCTGTCTCTCTGTCTTTCTGTCTCTCTCTGTCTTTCTGTTTCTCTCTCTGTCTCTTTCTCTCTGTCTGTCTCTGTCTCTGTCTCTCTCTCTCTCAAACCTTGCCTTGCCTAGCCTAGTGCTCACTGCTTCTCCAGGAGAAAAGATTTTAATCTGTATACTTTACAGATTTAAATAATAAAACTTGGACAATTTTATGATCCCAGTACCGTGTATGAATTTTCACCATGCAAAGACCTCTCAATTTTAAATTGGCAACAACAACCCCCAGCAACAGTCTTAGGGCTCAAAGTCTCAGTGAAGTATTCCTGAACTGAAGGGTGCTTCTAGGAAGACACCATTGGCCCAAGACTTTTTTCATCTTTAGACTCTCCTTTCAACCATAACTCTTTACCTTCCATTGCCTACACATAAATGAAGTCATCTCCCTAGGGGAGATGTCATTAGTAGAATCACTATCATGCTATCATTCTAATTAGAAACATGGCACTGTCATTTTTGGTACTGACAGTCTCATGGCTAGGAGACCCACCTACTTCCTTTTCCTAATCTAATTCCTTTCATTTAAACCATTTGCTAGGACCAAAAACTTCTCTGACATCTGTCTCCACACTCTCACGCCTATTTAGTTTACTCATCCCTTTCAGTCTCTATCCTCCTCTACCAACCCCTTTGATTGACACTTCTTCAACTATGCTCTTTGGAAATTTTGTTCTATTGTAAGCAAATTTACTTTGTTCCTCAAATTCCCAGTCTTTGTTTTCTCAATGACATACTTAGAGCAAGTAAATGAAATCACTCTCAGTGATACTTAAAGTTACTTGCCCAGCCAGTCCTGTTCAGCTTTGAATATGGTTACTGGAAAGTGCCTTGCTCACCCTGATGGTTGCAAATGTCCCCAACTGGAAAGGCGTACAAAGTGCTGACCTCTCTGGTTTTCAGAGAGATAGCAATCTTCTTTGTCCCAGCTCCATTTTTCTATGCTGATTTATTGCCAGCAGCAGAGAAGGGTGAAATGGATTTGTGGATTTAGTCAGTCAAACATCACTAGTTTTGAGCCCTTATTCACAATTGAATTCTACTTCTTATCTAGACTATCATCAAACCTTACTTAAATGATCTTGGTTTAAAGGAGTTGGATCTCTGCAGAAGCAGACAGAAATGCTTGTTTACTACAAATAGCGACTTTTATTCTTAGCAAAGAATCAACAAGCAAGTGAAAAGTATATGATAAAAAGAAAACAATGCAAAAATAATAAAACATCCACCGAAAGGCTGCCAATCTGATACTCTGAATCCTTAAAAGTCTTTATATAAATTAATGTTAATGCAACAAGGAGTTCTAGAAAACACATAGTTTAAGTTTATGTAATTCTCCATGACTGCACTCTGGTGAGTGAGTTTGAAAACAGTAGTTTTTCATTGGAGGTTTGAATCACAATCACTCCACATCAGGAATTGAATCAGTGACTTTTAGTTTCCCCTCAGTCATTAGGACCCATATGTCTCTTAGGGATAACGGTGCCTTGGAGACTTAGGCTGTCATGCAGCAAAATCAGCAAGTATCAGCTTTGGCAACCAAGGATAGGAACCTGTTCTGAGTTGAATAAGCCTCAACTCTAAATGATCTCTTGATAGGATATTCAAAGCATTATTCAAAAGTTTTTCAGGGAAGATTGACTATCACATGTACTTTTCTATGGTTTCTCTAGGACAAGATATCCTCTAGGAAAAACGTCCATCATCCTGCCTTGTGCTAGACAACCTTACAGAGACAAAATGTTAACCTTGCCATCCTGAAACTGAATGCTTCAGAGGACTGAGGAATAGATATTGTACAAGTTCAATCCTGTATTTTGCTAGCACAAAGACAACAAGTAAGAAATATTTTAAATATGTCATCTTGGATAAAGCAGATACTATTACCAAAGATGTTCAGAATGAGTGATTGAAAAAATCATTTAGAACACTATATTTTATCTCATCTGCTATATATCATAGATCATTTGTTCCTTTGATGTTTGATGTAAGAGGTTGATCGAGGAAGGCTGAGAGAGAATAAATGACTTACTCACTGTCACACAGCAACACAGTATATGAAGCCAAATCTGAACTCATCTTCTCTACTCCAGATCCAGTGAACAGTATTTACAGTGAAATCAGGAGTCTCACACTGAAGTCTCTACTGGAAGGATCACTTCACAGCTCTACCAACAATGAATCCTTCCTCCAACATTAATCATTCTCATCTTTTGGAATTTTTGCTAATTTTCATGGTGTAAGTTGCCATATTATTTGGCAATTGAGAGAATGTTTTCATCTTATCACTTGCAATTTGCAGTTCTTAATTTGAAAATTTTTAAATCACAAATCTATTGGGAAATGTCTCCTGATATTACACACACACACACACACACATGAAATATGCATTGATTTTTGTGGACATATATATATATATATATACATAAATAAAATAAATATATATGGATCAATTCTGTATATATATATTTTAGACATTAATCTTTCTACAATGATATTTGATATAACTATTTTTACTTGCTCTATTGCTTCTCTTCTATTTCCATTTTAATTGCTTTTTGTATTAAAGCTTTTAAATTGTATATATTCAAAACTTACTCTCTTTTGAAATCTTCTTTCTGACTAAGAATTCTCCTTTTAGTCAGAGCTTTGAAAAATGCCTTATCTTCTCTATCTCTTTTTTTCTCTTATGGAGTGGTATTTTATTTTGGGGTCATGGATCCATTTTGAAATCATTTTGACAAGTTTTGCAAAATGGTGATTCAAACATAATTCTTTCAAAATGTGTTCCAGTTTTCACTGCAGTCCTTATCAAATGGGAAATTATTCCTCAAGGAATTTATGTTTATGGTTTCTTCAAGCAGTGTACTACTGTTTTCAATTATTTTATTTCTTATCTAAGTTGTTGAACTGGATCTACTTTTCTGTTTATTGGTTTTTTTGAGTAGCAAATAGCTTTGATGACTACTGCTTTATAAAATAATTTGAGATCTAATGCTATGCTTCTATCACTCATATTTTTCTAATTTTTTTGCCCTTGACATTTCAGCTACTTTTTTTGCATACTCCTTTTTTGGAGGTACTGTTAAAGAGTGTCTAAAGTGGGCTCCCTGAAGAAGTAGAGGAAGAGAAGGAAGGCATCTAAATAATCAGAAAATAGAATAGTTTTAAACAAGTAAGAGTGAGACAAACATAAATGACAAACCTTTTGACTTCCTTGAATTTTTTCTAGTTTCAAAGAGTTATATATTGGTATAATAATCTGTAATTTGATTATGATAGTGCTATCTTTATTATATTGATGTGACTTAAACAAGAGCAGTGACTATATCTCCAGTTATTTGAATATTCTTTTATTCCTGCAAAGAATTTGTATTCATGTAAACTTTTATGTATTTCATTCAGTTCTCTCAGATATATTACATATTTTGCAAGTATTTTGAAAGGAATTTCTCTCATTCTTTATTTGTGGTTTCTGTTAGTACCATATAGTTTTTGATTAGTATGCTCTGATTCTTTTTTTTAAATTAAAGATTTTATTTGAGTTTTACAATTTTTCCCTCCCTCCCCCAACCCCCCCACAGAATGCAATTTGTCAGTCTTTACATTGTTTCCATGGTATCCATTGATCCAAATTGAGTGTGATGACAGAGAAATAATTTTTTATTAGTTTTTTTGCAAGGCAAATGGGGTAAGTGGTTTGCTCAAGGCCACACAGCTAGGTAATTATTAAGTGTCTGAGGCTGGATTTGAACTCAGGTACTCCTGACTCCAGGGCTGGTGCTCTATCCACTGAGCCATCTAGCCGCCAGAGAAATCATATCCTTAAGGAAGAAACATAAAATATAAGAGATAGCAAGATCAGACAATAAGATATCAGGTGTTTTTCTAAATTTAAGGTAATAGTCCTTGGTCTTTGTTCAAACTCCACAGTTGTTTCTCTGGATACAGATAGTATTCTCTATCCCAGAGAGTCTCAAATTGTCCCTGATTGTTGTACTGATGGATTGAGGGAGTTCATCAAGGTTGATCATCGCCCCCATGTTGCTGTTAGGGTGTACAGTGTTTTTCTTGTTCTGCTCATCTCACTGAGCATCAGTTCATGCAAATCCCTCCAGGCTTGAATTCCCATCCCTTCTGGTTTCTAATAGAACAATAGTGTTCCATGACATATGTATATATATATATATACCACAGTTTGTTAAGCCTTCCCCAATTGAAGAACATTCACTATTTTCCAATTCTTTGCCACCACAAACAGGGCTGCTATGAATATTTTTGTACAAGTGATGTTTTTACCCCTTTTAATCATCTCTTCAGAGTATAGACCCAGTAGTGGTAATGCTGGGTCAAAGGGTATGCACATTTTTGTTGCCCTTTGAGTGTAGTACCAAATTTCTCTCCAGAAAGGTTGGATGAGTTCACAGCTCCACCAACAATGTTATAGTGTCCCACATTTCCCACAACCCTTCCAACAATGATCATTATCCTTTCTGGTCATATTGGCCAGTCTGAGAGGTGTGAGGTGGTACCTTTCTCTAATTCTTTTTAAACAGTTTTGTTTTCATTCTTGTTTCTGGTTGTATCAGAGCGTAGTTATGAATTAAGAGGCACAGGAATTGACTTTGTGAGAGATTTAGAGTTGCAGAATAACAAGATTTCTTAACAAGAAAGACAGAATTATTTTCTGGGCATTTCTACTATTTTGGAGATGAGAGGTTTATCATGCATGTGACTACAATATTAGAAGAGCAGTGGGAAAATTTAAGGCATAATGTGGGAAAACAGAAAATCTGGCCTTTATCCTCAGCTGTTATTGGGAGTTATTTGGATAATGCTTGTCAGGGATAGGTTTTCCTCTGTAGCAACCCTCAAGTTTGGTATTTTTTGAAGCTGAGTCCAAACCACATGTTGTATAGTCTCACCAGAGAGGGCTAAAAATTGGACCAAGGTTTTTTGTGAAATACTATAAATCCTTTATGTGTTTTGGGTTTGTGGTAGAATAAAGACTGACTTGAATCTGCTATTTTTATTGCTATCTTGAGTGCTTGTTTAGGATCTAGAGACACATTTGGCTACCTCTGAAGATAGCAATATACAAACTATTAGATTTACTAGATTTCTCAAAAGCACCTTTGGGTGGAGACAAGAGGAACCAAAGAGAGAATGAAATTTAGTTTGACCTTCAAGATCAGTTCCACTGTATGTAAACCAAGAGATTGGGGTTCTGGACTACAGATTACAATAAGAAATGCCAAAATGTATAAAAGCTCTCAGTAATGATAGAATTCCACAAAAATAAAAAAAACATCATATGAATTTTTTAAATTTATTTTTCCAGGAAACACTTCACTGGCACTGCTAATAAGTAGCAATTCAAGCCATTTTAAATTTCAACTTCTCTCTCTGGTAACCTTCCTTTTTGGAGGCCTATTAGTGTGTGACAAAAATGGTCACATGAAGAAAGGGTGAAAAAAGGAAGATATCTGAATAATCAGAAAATGGAATAATCAGGTCTTAAACAAATGCGAGTTGCTATATTTGAGAAACATATTAATGGAACCCTGTGTTTCTTTTGATACTGTCAGATTGAATTTTCCATTTCTTATTTAATCTGCAAATTAGTTGACATTTTTTAAGGGAGGCAGGATGACATAGTAGACTCAGAGTAAAGAAATGTGGGTTTCTAATGCTGGTATTGCAAATTCTCTGGTCTTGTGTAAACCGTTAAACTTCCTTGGATTCAGTTGGTTCATCTATAAAATGAAAAAAGTTGGATTAAATGACTTCAATTGTCAAAAATGAAATCTGCATGAGGTATCTGAGGGTTCAGCTAAATCCATTTTCTGAGTCATTGTATCAGTATGGAAACTTTCATATGTTTATTTTTAGTAAATTTTGTTATTATGAACTTAAAAAATCAATAAACATGAACATTTCAACATACAGAGAATAGAAAAAGTGTAATGAAACTGGGAGTGTCAGCTGTGTAGTTTAAAAAAAATCTATATTAAATTTAATCTAAAAGTAAGAAAACTGCCCTGCTTGTTGAGTCTCCTTACTGAACTTCCTTCTGTTCTCATCTAAGTCTATGTCTGTATATTCTTTTCCTCTTTTTAAAAAATTTCTCTTATGATCCATCAGCCCTCCCCTCCAAAATCTCCCCCCACCCCCCATGGAGCCCTTCCTTATCAAAAACAGTTAAGCAAAATAAATCAACAAGTTTACTGTGTCTGAAAATATGTTTTATATTGTTCTTCTAATCTGTCACCTTTCTGCCAAGAGAGGTCATTATACTGATCAGAGTTCTTAAATCTTTCAAAATTGTTTTACTTTATATTTTTGTAATCACTATATAAACTGTTCTAATGCTCTTCACTTCATCAGTTCATATATGTCTTTCCAGATGTCTCTGATTCCATCATGTATATTATTTTTACAGAGTAATAATAATACTTTATGTTCATATACCATAATTTGAAGCAATCCATATTTTTTTCAGTTCTTTCCTAAAAAAGAGATGAAACAGACAGAGGGTAGCTACCATGAATAACTGTACATATGAGTTACTTCCTTCATTCCCTGACCTGTTTTCAGCATATCTTTGGAAATAATATTGCATGGTCAAAAGATATGAATTGCCATTTGGGAGGGGGGTTAAAGTCTAAATTGCTTTCCAATTAGGATCAATAGTTCCTTTCTTTTGAAGTAGGATCAATGAACACCGTACCAATAGTACATGAATAGGCCTGTTTTTTAGTTTCCCTCCAGAGATAGTCATTTTTATCTTTGCAATTTTAATGTGTGTGAGGTAAACTCTCAGAGGTGCTTTAATTTTCATTTTACATATTAGTGATTTGGACATTTTTTCATATATTATGGATGACTTCTATTTTTAATTTGAAGACTAGCTGAAATTTTAATTTACTTCTGACAATATAGTTCCATTTTGGTAGAATCTCAGATCTGTTGCACTTTTGACTAGGCATAGGGACAGAATAAACTGGAACTTTTTTATTTGTTTTTATTTTCTTTTTTAAATAACTAATGAGGCCCTGTCCTCAAGGTAGGAACATGGAGGACAAATGTTATGACAGTTCCATTTTAGTAAACATGAAACTTGGCTCTGTTAACACAGCACAGAAACTGAGTTTAATAAATGTTCAGGTTTTGGAATCTTTTGCATTCCTCAAAGGACATAATTTAAAATAGATGAGATTTACCATGGAATCTTTCTATAAAACTACCAACAAACACTCATCTGTCTTGTCTGTCTCCCTCAGTTGGCCTTAAGACTTATAAACCAAAATATTTGTTTTTAAAATTGGAAATTTAATCATTTATTTTGAATGAAGTGAAAACTTTAGCATACTTGACCCTTGTGTCTTTTTTTTTTTTTTAGGTTTTTGCAAGGCAAATGGGGTTAAGTGGCTTGCCCAAGGCCACACAGCCAGGTAATTATTCAGTGTCTGAGGCCGGCTTTGAACCCAGGTACTCCTGACTCCAAGGATGGTGCTTTATCCACTATGCCACCTAGCTGCCCCAACCCTTGTGTCTTAATGTCCATTTCTACCTCCTCTAGGAGTGGGAGAATATATCAGATGGATAAAATGAATCATTTAAAAAATTTATTTTTTCCAATAACTGCAAAGATAGTTTTCAACATTCATCCAATGAACAAAATGTGTCTTGCTCTGCATTCAGACTCCATAGTTTTTCCTCTGGATGTATATGACATTTTCTATAATAGGTCTTTCAGATTTGTCCTTGATCTCTGCACTGCTGAGAACAGTTGTATCCATCATAATTGATCATCTCACATTGTTATTGTTAATGTGTCCCATGTTCTCCTGGTTCTGCTCACTTCACTCAGCATCAGTTCATGCAAGTTTTTCCAGAGTTTTCTGAAGTCCATCTGCTCGTGATTTATTACAAAACAATAGTGTTCTATCACATTCATATATCATAATTTGTTCAGTCATTCCTCAATTGATGGACATCCCCTCAATTTCTAATTATTTGTCACTACAAAAAAGAGCTGCGGCAAATATTTTTGTACATGTGGGTCTTTTCCCTTTTTTTATGATCTGTTTGGGATATAGTCCTGGTAGTGATATTGCTGTATCAAAAGGTATGCACAGTTTTTTTGCCCTTTGTGCATATTTCCAAATTCCTCTCCAGAATGGTTGGATGAGTTCACAATTCCACTAACAGTGCATTAGTGCCCCAGTTTCCCATATCCTCTCCAATATTAATCATAAAATAACTCTTTTTAAAGTTAGGAAATTCTAATGAAAGGAAACAAATTCTATGAATGTTATTTGGGATATTAAGTTGCACTAGAAAAAGAAAATAGTTCAAGGATCACAATATTAGTTGTAGAATTTTTGATATTTCACATTAACTAATGAAAAAGTATTTATTAGGAACCTACTTTATTCCAGATTTTGAGAATACAAGTACAAAGAAATGAAATAATCTTTCCTTGTGAGGTGTGAGCACTCATAATGCTTACATTCTAATGGAAGAAATAATAGTACACACAAGATATATACAACATAAATATGAAATTAATAAATATTTATTTAGAAATAATTTATACTTAAGTAATTTATATCTATGTAGTAAAATATAAAATTTATAAATAAATAAGATATATTTACAATTACTCATTACAAAGTAGTTTGAATAGGAGAGCACTTAGCGATGAGGGAATCAGGAAAAGATTCATAGTTAAGATGCTGCTTAAGTTGCTCATCAAAGAAAGAAACTCTATGGGATAGTGATTAAAAACAAGAGTATATTCCAGACAAGTGTTACAGATAAGTGCAAGCCATTGACATTAGGGTTAGAATGCTGAGTGGTATCTGTGGGAAACAGAAGGTTGATTTCAATTAATCAAAGAATATGGAAAAGTATATAATGCTGTTAGACTGAGTTAGGAGAGATAGATTGGGGTCATACAGTAAAGGACTTTAAAACCTAGAAGGAAGGGGAAATTAGATGGCACAGTGGATAGAGCACCAGCCCTGGAGTCAGGAAGATCTAAGTTCAAATCCAGTCTCAGACACTGAATAAATACCTAGCTATGTGACCTTGAACAAGTCACTTAACCCCCTGCCTTACAAAATAAAACTGGAAGGAAAATATTTATTTTTAGGATAATAGGAAATTATTAAACAGAAGAAATTGTGTAAAAATTTATACAATAGAAAATTCTTGCAATTGATTGAGCAGTATAGTCTCATGGTAGTATCTACTTGTAAAGGGAAATTATTTGATAATGGTCAAATGATATGAATAGATAGTTTTCAAATGGAGAAATTAAATCTATATATATAACATGAGCAAATGCTACAAATCATTATTTATTAGAGAAATACAAATTTAAAAAAAATGAGGTATCATCTTACAACTATCAGATTGGCCAAAATGTGAAAAAGGAAAGATGATCAATATTGGAGAGGTTGTGGGAAGACTGGCTCATTTGATGCACTGCTGGTGGAGTTGTGAACAGATCCAACCACTCTGAAGAGCAATATGGAACTATGCCCCAAAAAGCATTAAAAATGTTCATTCCCTTTGACCCAGCAATTCCAATTCTAGATTTATATCCAGAAGAAATCATAAAAAATGTGAAAAGTCCCACATGTTCCAAAATATTTATAGCAGCTCTTTTTAGTAGTGGCAAAGAATTGGAGACTGGGGGAATGCCCATCAACTGGGGAATGGCTAATTGAGTTACAGTACATGAATATTATGCAATATTATTGTTCTTTAAGAAACCATAAATGGTCAGACTCTAGAGAAGCATGGAATGAGTTATAGGATCTGATGTTGAGTGAAGGGAGTAGAGCCAAGAGAACAATGCCCACATCAACAACATTTGTGAGATGAACAATCTTGATGGAAGCAGCTCCTTTCAGCAGTCCAGAGAGCTTGGACAACCATATTTGACTGGCTGTGGACAATGTTATCCTAATCCAGAGGAAGAAAAAACAAAACAAAACACACACATACACAAAAGCAACCCTTCAGAATCTGATGAACACTTTATAAAATTTATCTCTTATATAGCTCTTTTCCCTTAATCCTAATTCCTCATACTGAAAATGACTAATATATAAACATGTTTATCAAAAATATGCATGTACAATGTTAACCTGACTGTTTGCTGCTGAGGGGAGGGGGGTGGGAAGGGAGGGTGGAAGGAAATTTTGTAACTTAAAAATATACATGTGTGGATGAATGGAAAAAACCCCACAAACAAACAAACAAACAAAACCTTACTGCTTATATAATCATGGGCAAGACTTTTCTGGGCTTCAGTTTTCTCATCTTTAAAATTAGGGTATTGAATTTATTGGCCTTCAAGATCATATTCAGTTTCAAATATATGATCTTATGATAGTGATATCTTACTCCAATTACAATTTATTGCTCTTCAATAATATTTCATCAGATTTTAAAGAGCTAACCTAACATGAAAGATAATTTGGTTTAGTAGATAGGGGGTCGACTTTGATGTCTGGAAGAACTAAGTTCAACCTTTACCTCTGATGCCAACAATATGGACAAGTTACTTAATTTCTCAACTCTCCAGGTAACTCTGCAGGACTATAATTTATAGGTGTTACTAATCCGCATTAGAGAAGAGACTTCCCACACTGGAAACTCACTTGCAGACTGAAATCTGAATTTAATGACTATAAAGCTATTCCTTGTCACCTAAATGAAAATAATCCTCTAGTTTTCATTTCACTATTAAAAAATATACATTTATTTCCATGTGTGATATAAAACATGAGACTTTGAAGGAAATATATTAAATTAACCTATCAAAAATCTCAAGAGAGGGGGCAGCTAGGTGGCGTAGTGGATAGAGCACTGGCCCTGGAGTCAGGAGTACCTGAGTTCAAATTCAGCCTCAGACACTTAATAATTACCTAGCTGTGTGGCCTTTGGCATACCACTTAACCCCATTGCCTTGCAAAAATCTAAAAAAAAAAATCTCAAGATAAATGCACAGTAACTTCTGAGACTCACAGACTATGTTTTGGTTAAGAAATCTTTTGGGGTGATGCTATGTACTATTTCCTATTACATCTAATTGATCCTATTCTAGTGACTGACCAATTAAAAATGATTTTTTATATAAATAGAAGTACATAATTCTCCCTAATAGTACTGATATATAACATATATATGTATATATATATATATATATACATATATATATATATGACAGCTAAGGATTTACAAAATCCTTTGTATATATAATCTCTCTTGATTTTCACAAATAAAAATTAAGTACTAAAGATATTATCTTCATTATAATCATAGAGAAACTGAGGCAAGGGCAGATCAAAGTCTTGTCCAAAGATACGTGACTAGTAATATAATATATAAAGCAGGATTTGAATCAGCTGTTATTGATTCTAAGTTCAGGATTCTATCCACTAAGAAAATAAAGTATTGATTGTGTAAAACTCTGCTCCATTTACAACTGAGAAATAGGATGTATGACAACTGGGATCCAGAAGCATATATACTAAATAAAACTTTTCTAAAAGCTCATTGAGAAAATTCTTATTTTTGAACAATGTGCTTCTGGATTTGAGATAAATTTCATTTCCAGAAAACTAAATTTTGATGAACTGCAATATGTTTTAAGTAATTAAAAAAAACCTCAGACTGTTTGAATTTGGACATGTTACAGGTTTAATAGGAAACCATATGACATTCTATCCTTTTTCCTGGCTTCCTACTCAAATGAGGAGAAAATTGGCAAAACATAACCAATTTCATTTTTTTTTTACTTTTTTCTGATCTGGGTTAAATCTTAGCCTAAAATTCAAGGTGGTAAAGATTTTACATGGGTTCAATCAAAAGCAGATTTACATGAATGTGGAACATTGCATATATATATATATATATATATATATATATATATATGTACATACACATATATATTCAAATCTTTTCTCACATCTTGCTTGGTTTTGCCCATTTTTCCCTACTTCCTTTTTTTCCTCAAAAAATGTTATATTAGCTAGCTCTTTGGAAGAAGAGTGAAGAAATAGATAAGTAAATTTAGGACTATAAAAACAATAAAAATTAATTTAAAAAACCAGATTGGGGTGCATTTTGTCCATTGCTGCCCATTGGCTTCTTTTTTTTTTTTTTTTTTTTACTACCAGATCTATAATATAGAAGATTTATTTTATGAAAAGGTCTCCCTATTGGATTTTTCCTTAGACTTTCTGTCATAAATTGTATTCATTCAACAAGTCAGGGGCATTGAGATCTGGCAAAGACTTTAGCTTAAAAAGGCCAGTTTCCTATTGTACCTGGGGCCATCTTCAATAGTTTTGATTGATATCTTGCCACTGGACCCAGTTGACTCTGGAGGAAAGAATTGTGGCTGATTACTTTGCATAGCACTATCTCACTTAAATCCAATTCATTTACTGGTCAGGATATCTCCTTTCTGATATCATAGTCCTTTTCAAGAATGAAGGACTAATAAGAAAATTGAAAAAGTGAATTGAAAAAAAGCAAACATCTTTCATCTGCATATAATTTATTACAGACAATTAGGCAATATAGGTTTTTGTCATTTTCATATGATACTCATACCTAAAACGTTGATTTATACCAACAAACTTGCTACAAATTTACATTTAGTAGTATATTATATGCTTCATCTTTGAAGTTTAAACTGTACTTAGAGGAGAATTAAGGAGAATTCATATGGCAACAAATTCAGACCTGCATTCTTCCACTTACTTTGTTATAAAATGTTTCTTTTGTGTCTCCAATTTCCTATTAATTTTTGTCATCAATGAAAAAGAAGAAATGGTAGTTAATGTAAGATTAGTGATATGAACAGCATATAGGAAGAAAGAAATTCAGGGAAATAAAAACAACCTTAGAAGACCCAGGTTTGACTCTTGATTCTAATTTTTTTTTTTTTTAGATTTTTGCAAGGCAATGGGGTTAAGTGGCTTGCCCAAGGCCACAGAGCTAGGTAATTATTAAGTGTCTGAGACCGAATTTAAACCCAGGTACTCCTGACTCCAGGGCCAGTGCTTTATCCATTGTGCCACCTAGCAGCCACTCTTGATTCCAATATTTACAAACTATGACGAAAAGAAAATATCTTTATCGTTTTAGGAATACATGTGCTAAATTAAAAATTTTGTGGTGTTCTGAAAACCATAAAGTGTTATTTAAATGTGCGTTTCAAAGTTTAAAGTTTGTTTTGATTTCCTGTTTCAATCTGTACCATGCAGAGTTCATTTTAATAATATCTTTGACTCATATAAAAATCTATTATAAATGATTTTTTAAATTTCAAACTGTCATGTCTTCCCATAATAAATCTTTTTTGGGAAATAGTAGTGCAAAGCATTATTGAGGTAGTTGGGTGGCAAAGTGGATAGAGTACTGGGTCTAGAATTAGGAAGACCAGAGTTCAAAGCTAGCCAGCCTTAAACAATAGCTGTTACTTAAAAAAAAAAAAAAACCAAAACCCTGTTTTCCTCAATTATAAAATGAGAATAATAATCACAGTAACTTCACAGAGTTGTAAAGATCAAATAAGAAAGATAGTATTTGTAAAGTACACAGTATCTAGTAGGTGCTTGTTCACTTTGCCCTTTCTCATTGCATATGTAATTAGTTTGGTTGCTAAAAGGGACAGAAAAAAAAGGATATTTGTAAAAGGAAAATTGTTGAAATCAACGTATGAAGAAGTCTTATCTTTCTAAGGACCAGATAGAGAATGTATTAATGTACCTGTTTGAAGGCAAAAGAGTATTTGAGAAAAGAAACATATTTGTCCACATGTTTATGTCCTTAGAGTTTTGTTATAACTGACAAAATTAAAAATATAATATAATTTTTGGCTCAAAGAGCCAACTATATGGGACTCTCTCTTCCTAGGTGTAGATTGATTATTCTGCATCCTAAACATAAGTGAATGGAGAGAGAACAGAAGAGCAGAGAGTTCCTGGGTTCTATGTTGCAACATTGTGTGATTTTTTTTTTCTTCTTAGTTATTTGAAGGGAGAAAAACTGTGGGATGAAACCACCATAAAGAAGCTGGCAGTCTCTTTTAAGTCTGTGTCCTCAACTTGCTACTCTAGAGACTACAAGAAATTTCCCCTAGGGTGAGCTCAGTACCTCTTTCTCATAGTTGAACTGCTATCCAGTCCCCAGTGGGAGAGCTCCTTCAATCTGTATTGTCTTGTATATATTCTCATGTGTATACTTTCTCTGATTTTTGTTTTGCTCTAACTTGTACAAATAGATATATTTGCTATTTACTATGTATCTTCATTGTGGAACTGTCATAGGGTGGGAAGAGAGTCAAGCCTAGTATATATAACTTGTAATTCTTCCCATTAAGGAGTAGTGATCAAGATCTTAGAGAGAACCTAAAACTACTTCCCTCAGACTACCAGTATTTAAGGTAGCAGATGGATAGAATTTATCGTGGTATGCTCTCTCTCTAAGGAGAGCAGATTAGCCAGCCTCCACCCATTCGATGACTAGAATCAAAGTCTCCCTTAGAGAAGGGTACAAAGAAGAGAGGTTTAATTTTCAATCATTGTTGTTCAGTTGTTGTTTTCACATGTGTCCAGCTCTTTAGGCCCCCATTTGGTTTTTTTTGGGGGGGTAGTTACTGGAATGGTTTGTCATTTTCCTACTCCAATTAATTTTACAGTTGAGGAAACTGAGGCAAACAGTGTGAAGTGACTTGCCCAGAGTCACATAGCTAGGAAGGTCTGATCTGAGCTCTGATTTGAACTCAGACCTTCCTGACCCTAGATACAGCACCTGCCTCGAGAAGAAATAAGGAGAAACATCTAGACTGACCCTTGGAAACACATATAAACAACATGGATCAAACTAAACAGTATTCATTGCCACCTCCTCCTTCCCCCCAAATAACTGTGAGAGACAATGAGATTGCATCAAGATTGTTGAATTCATATTTGAAAATGGATTTCTTGAGTTTTACCACATAAGGTGTAACTTAGTCATTGACTAACAAATTATGGAAAAATCAGCAGGAAGAAATTGTAGGATGAGACAGAAGAAAAAGAAATATAGTAAGATGAACTCAGAAGAAATCATAGGAAGCTTGAGACAGAAGACATAAGCAGCAAGGAGTGAACAGGTTGAAACATCTGAATTTTCAGTTGATTTTTCTGGAAGCTCACTATTTGGATGAGATACCTTGCTTTGTTTTTTGGGGTGAGCTTTTCTGCAATTTGCTGAATGAAGGAGTTCTGAATCCTAGTATTCTGCAAGGCTAGGTTATTGTTCTCTAGTGCTATCCATGACCTGAAATAGAGCAAAACTGTCAGAGATGCCAGATTGTCTTCTACTCCCATTTACAGTTTGTGAGACAGAAAAAAGATGAGGAGGGAAAAAAACCCCACTATGAAGCTCACAGTGATAGGATGCTTGGAGCTGAATGCACCAAGTAGAATCTGCTTGTCTCTGAAAAAAGTGTGATATTTTTTCTCAGCACCCTGTTAAGAGTGGCTATGAGCAAAAAGAGCTTATCATTGCTTCATCAGCTTAAGAATAGATATAGCTGTAAAGTGGTGAGTTATCAATGGATAAGACAGAAGAAAAAGTTTTTTTTTTAATAGAGCTTGTATCTGAAAAGACCAAGGACATCAATGTCTTTGATCCAAAGTCACACGTTCCCCCCAGGGATATGAGCTTTCCCCTTCATGTAGGTCCCTGCCTGGTTTCTGTGACTGCCTACTCTCCCCTATGGATGTTATATGCATTAGAGGGACAGTGATCCAGGCTAAGGAGTGGGCTGTTATAATCTGATTATTTTTGTTCTGTTCTTTTATTGAAGAAATATAATTATTTCTGCTTTTCTTCCTTCTATTGAGTAAATATGATTTGCTTATAAATACTGAATAAATGCTATGATTAGTCATTCAATAGTACTTATTAACCCCTATTATGTCATGGGGACTCTGCTAGGTGCTATGGGCACAAATAAAAAACAGAGGGGCACAGCCTATGGGAGGGTACCAACAAGAGTCAGTGATAGAAAATTAAAAAGTTATCTGCAAAGTTCTGAATATTCTATAAGGGAAGACTTTGGGCAGTTTATTGCTCTATCCTCTAGCCCTTGGATCTGATGGTATAGACAAAGGAGAATACTGAGGAGTTTGTTGACTATCAAAACTGAATCAATTTCCATGATGATGACATGTCAGGTGATGCAATTATTCTAGGGAAGGCATGATGTTTATTAATTAAAATTAAAGTTACTGGTGGAAAAATGAAGAGTTGTTTTTGTTTTTTTCCATTTAGCAATAAATGAGTCTATGATTATTCTCCAGATAGAGTAGGAATAAACAAAGCTCTATTACCAGCTATTTAAAATAGTTTCAAGGAGTAATGATGTTTAGATTCACAAAAATAAGATCATAGATTTAGAGGTATGAAGCACCTTGGAAGTCATTTATTTCAAATCCCATCATTTAGAGATAAGAAGACTAGAGAGTTGAAAAAAAAACTTCCTCAAAGTCATTCAGATAATAAATGACAGAACTGGGTTTTGAAACCATACCCTCTAAATCCAAACCCAGTACCATTCTAGTATACTTTTCTACCTCCAGGAATAGAAAGAAGAGTCCATTAGAAAGCACATAGTTGGACTTCTGGCCAAGATGGTGAAAAGAAGCCAGGTGCTGCACTAAGATCTCCTGATCTTCCCTCATATATAATATGAAACAAACCTCTTAACAGAAATTCGATTGACAAAACCCAGAAAAAAGAAGTTAGGAGAGGAACATTTACCTTAAGGTTTGTTTTCAGGGATCATGGGTGAGCCTGGCATAGAGAGAAAAGAGCCAATGGGGGCGGGATGAGAAATGGACTAATCTAGGAGGGCAAACACACTGAAGGTGGTTGTATTCAGAAACAAAATACTGGGGAATAGGGATAAAGGGGAAAAGGGGAAAAATACAAACAGAGGGGAAAATAACATGGAGGGCAATAAAGAGTTAGTAATTATAACTTTGAATGTGAATGGGATGAACTCTCCCTTAAAACATAAGCAAATAGAATAGATTAAAAATCAGAATTCTATAATATGCTGCTTACAAGAAACTCATTTGAAGCAAGGAGATACATATAGAGTAAAGGTAAAATATATTTTGCTTCAGCTGAAGTGGAAAAAAAACAGGGATAGCAATGCTTATCTCAGACAATGTATCTGCAAAAATAGATATCGTTAAAAGAGATAAGGAAGGAAATGATATACTCCTAAAAGATACCATAGAAAATAAAGTAATTTCAATACTAAATAAGTATGCACCAAATGGTATAGCATACAGATTCTTAGGGGAGAAGTTGAAGGAGCAGGAAGATATAGATAGCAAAACTCTACTGGTGGGAGAGCTCAACCTCCTGCTATCAGATTTAGATAAATCTAATCATAAAATAAACAAGAAGGAAGTTAAGGAGGTAAATAGATTTTTAGAACCTAGACATGGTAGACCTATAGAGAAAATTGAATGGGGATAGAAGGAATATATTTTTTTCCTGTAGTACATGACACACAAAAATTGACCATGTACTAGTGCATAAAAACCTAATAATCAATTGCAGAAAAGCAGAAATAGTTAATATATCTTTCTCAGATAATAATGCAGTAAAAATCACACGCAATATTGGGCCACAGAGAGATATAGACCCAAAACTAATTGGAAACTAAAGAACTTCATTTTAAAGAATGAGTGGGTCAAACAACAAATTATAGAAAGAATTAATTATTTCATCCTAGATAATTACAATAATGAAACAACATATCAAAACTGATGGGACACAGCCAAGGCAGCCGTCAGAGGATACTTTGTATCTTTAAATGCTTACATGAATAAATTAGAGAAAGAGAAAAGCAACTAAAAAAATTAGAGAAAGAACAAATTAAAAAACCCCCAATTGAATACAAAATTAGAAATTCTAAAAATTAAAGGAGAAATTAATAAAATTGAAAGCAAGAAAACTACTGAATACATAAATAAAACCAAGAGTTTTTATGAAAATTTATGAAAATTTAATTTATGAAAAAACCAATAAAATTGATAAACCTCTCATTAATTTGATTAAAAAAAGAAAGAAGAAAACCAAGTTTCTAGTATCATAAATGAAAAAGGTGAACTTGCCACCAATGAGAAGGAAATTAAAGTAATAATTCAGAATTATTTTGCCCAACTCTATGCCAATAAATTTGATAATCTAAGTGAAATAGATGAATATTTACAAAAATATAAGTTTCCCAGGTTAAATGAAGTGGAAATTAAATACCTAAATAACCCTATCTCAGAAAAAAGAAATTCAATAAGCCATAATTTAATGATCTAAGTAAAAAATCTCCAGGTCCAGATAGATTCACAAGTGAATTCTATCAAACATTGAAGGAACAACTGGTTCCAATTCTGTATAAACTCTTTGGAAAAATAGGTGAAGACAGACTCTGCCTAACTCTTTCTATGACACCAATTTGGTGCTGATTCCTAAACTAGGAAGAGTCAAAACAGAGAAAGAAAATTATAGACCTATCTCCCTGATGAATATAGAAGCAAAATCTGAAATAAAATCTTAGCAAAATGATTACAAGTTATATCACTAGAATAATACATTATGACCAAGTAGGATTTATCCCAGGAATGCAGGGTTGGTTCAATATTAAGAAGCTGTTATTATAATTAATTATATGAATAACAAACCTATCAGAAATCATATGATTATATCAATAGGTGCTGAAAAAGCTTTTGACAAACTATAGCATCCATTCCTACTAAAAACATTAGAGAATGTAGAATAAATAGACTGTTCCTGAGAATAATAAGCAGTATCTATCTAAAACCATCACAAGCATTATGTGCAATGGGAATAGGCTAGAGGCATTCCCAATAAGATCGGGGTGAAATTAGGATGCACATTATCACCACTATTATTCAATATTGTATTAGAAATGCTAGCCACAGCAATAAGAGAAGAAAAAGAAATTGTAGGAATTAGAATTGGGAAGGAAAAGACAAAACTCTCACTCTTTGCAGATGACATGATGGTATACTTAGAGAATCCCCCAAAATCATCTAAAAAACTACTAGAAATAAGTATCAAGTTTAGCAAAGTCGCAGGATAGAAAATGAACCCTCATAAATCCTCGACATTCCTATACACGACTAACAAGATGCAGCAGAAAGAGCTAGAAAGAGAAATCCCATTCAAAATAACTTCAGACAATATAAAATACTTGGGAGTCTAACTGCCAAGGTAGATCCAGAAACTTTTTGAAAACAATTACAAAACACTTCTCACCAGATTTAAATAACTGGGCAGAGTTATATGGATGAGCCGAGCTAATATAATAAAAATGCCAATTCTATCAAAATTAAACTACTTGTCTAGTTCCCTGCCAATCAAAATTCCAAAAAATTACATTAATGAGTTAGAAAAAATTGTACATAAATTCATTTGTAGAAATAAAAAGTAGAGAATTTCCATGGATTTAATGAAAAAAAAAGTGCAAAAGAAGGTGGCTTAGCCCTACCAGTTCTAAAATTATATCATAAAGCATCAGTCATCGAAACTGTCTGGTATTGGCTAAGAAATAGAGTGATGGATCAGTGGAATAGACTAGGTGCAATAGCAGGAAATGATTGTAGTAATCTGCTGTTTGATAAACCTAAAGAGTCCAGCTATTGGGATAAAAACTCTTTTCTTTTTCTTTTCTTTTTTTTTTTTTTTAGGTTTTTGCAAGGCAAATGGGATTAAGTGGCTTGCCCAAGGCCACACAGCTAAGTAATTATTATTAAGTGTCTGAGGCCATATTTGAACCCAGGTACTCCTGACTCCAAGGCTGGTGCTCTATCCACTGCACCACCTAGCCTCCCCCAAAACTCTCTTTTCAATAAAAACTGTTGGGAAAATTGGAAGTTAGTATGGCAGAAACTTGGATTAGACCAACACCTCATACCCTATACCAAGATAAAATCAAAATAGATACAAGATTTAGACATAAAAAACAACATTATAAGCAAACTAGGGGATCAAGGACTAGTTTACCTGTCAGATCTTTAGAAAGGGAAGCAGTTTATGACCAAGGAAGAGATGTAGAACATCATTAAAAACAAACTAGGTAATTTTGATTACATTAAATTTTTTTTTTAGGTTTTTGTAAGGCAAACGGGGTTAAGTGGCTTGCCTAAGGCCACACAGCTAGGGAATTATTAAATGTTTGAGACCAGATTTGAACCCAGGTACTCCTGACTGCAGGGTCGGTGCTTTATCCACTACTCCACCTAGCCACCCCTGA